>NW_009728186.1:46272-55123 GCF_000703405.1 Apaloderma vittatum | reverse complement strand
GTTGCGGGAAGCGCAGATATTTTTTGTGATTTTAGTAGGGAAGTGATGTTGAGAGCAATACAAGATGGTCCAGCGTACTGAACCGATTTCAGACTTGTGCATTGTACTGGAATTATCACTTTACCATTTATTTGTCTGAGATGAGAACTAGGACTCAGGTTATTGTCTCTTTCTCTGATTCAGGCTAAGCTTATGAACCGTGCTTGTTCTCTTCTTAGTACTACAGTGGGTATGTGGCTGTCTAGGATATTGGAGGTTGACCAGATTTTTCTATCTGCTTTATTCCTATGCCACTATATTTAACTTCTTTTTATCATATATTTTTCTTTAAGTGACCCTCTGTGGGAGGATGGGAGTTGACATCCCAGCTCCAAGAGTGCCAGGCCCTGGGAAAACAGTTGTAGCAAATGTGGAAATACAAAAAAAAAGAGTGTAGGACGTGGATCTTCTTTAAGGTGAAAGGCAGAGAGATGTACTCATTTAGGGATGGTAGACTGGGATGTAGCTGGTGGCAGTGGAAGAGAATCTGTAGTTCCTTTAGCAATAGCTAGCTGAAAATCATGGGAGGTTGTTGTGCAGGGAGTACAAAGTGTCAGTGCTAAACTGTTGGCTTTTTCTGTGCTTTTCTTTGAGATTTTTGGTTATCCTGAATCTAAACAATGAGATCAACATATTTGGGAGGGAGGCCGGAAGCTTGTTTTGTGGGTGCTCACAGCACAGAACTGTTGGAGATCCAGCTCATACCTTTTCTGCCTCTCAGCCAAGTGCATTTTGCACTCTGGGAATTCTTCCAAGTTAAATCTGAGCCTCCAGTCGAGGGTAACTGGATGTTCCCACCATGGCCGTTGCCGTACAGGAGGGTTAATGACACTGTTAATGTTCGTTGTGTTTCCAGGCTGAACTGCACACGGGCACCTTGCCGCAGATCCAGAGCACAGCGCTCCGAGGCGAGAAACTCCATCGCATCTTCCATTATGTCCTGGACAACCTGGTCAATGTGATGAATGGGTACTGCCTGCCAGAGCCCTACTTCAGCAGCAAGGTACTGCTTGCTTCTTGTTTCAGAGCGAGAGCACCAATATCCTTTCAGTTCGAGGCGAAGGTGGCCGGTTCGCATGTCACAGCCAGAGGACCGAGAGGCAGGGCAGCACTACCCTGCTAGTGCCAATTCAGTTTGGTTTGCTTTCTTGGGCTGTCTTATAGTCTCACTAGAAAGTGAGATGGGAGAGTTCCATCTGGGCATCTAAGCAAAAACAAAGACAAGGACTTGAGCTTTATCTTTACTGCTTGTGCCTGCAGCCTTGTACGTGGGAGCTGCATGCTGTGGGAGATGTCCTGGAGGGAGGAGGAGAGAAGGTGGATGAGTCCGAGTCGGTTGTTGGTGTAATAGAGCACAGCAGCTTTGTCATCTACCCTAGTTCTCTCTTTTAGTCCCTAGACTAACTGTGTGATAAAACAGTTTTGAAGATGAACTCAGTGAAAGGCCTTGCTTTTTCTCCATTCCTGTTGCTTACTCTTTTCTCCGTGCTCGTCTTCACGCTGACTTGTCTCTCTGCAGGTGAAGGGCTGGGTTGAGCGGCTAATGAAGACGCTGAGAGATCCATCTTTGCCTCTGCTGGAACTTCAGGACATCATGACCAGTGTTTCTGGACGGATCCCACCCAATGTGGAGAAGTCCATCAAGAAGGAGATGGCCCAGTACGCCAGCAACATCACATCAGTCCTTTGCCAGTTTCCCAGCCAACAGGTGACCAACCACTCTTAAATAGAGGAATAAAATTTGCATTGGGCCAGAGAGAAAGTTCCTTTAAATTATCTGGGCGTTAATTGGACCTGAAAGGTGCTTTTGAACATGAGATCTCCATGATGGAAGTTACTTACCTATGTCACTTGAGATAAAAGGCTTGCCTCCATCACCTGTGCTGGAGAGTGTGTGTTCCCTGCTCAGTGTAGCTTTAAACAAGCAGTTTGGAAGCAGTTTAATCATAACAGTGGTCTTGTGGGCTTTTATTTATTTGCTTTTCGCCTGGTACATATGCTGCGGTGTAATTTGTGGTGTCAGTGTAACCTTAAAAAAGAGCGATTGCAACTAAGGAGGGCCTGGTGGGTAATAACATGTTGGGAGGTGATTTCTCCAGTATACAATACTTTGCATTGATTTTTATATCATTGTCAGGTCATTAACTTCCTTGGTGGTTTAAGGCTTTGGCCTTTGCTGGAGTCTGCTGGAGCTTGGGATGGTCTATCTGAAAGTTCTCAGCTTCTCTAGTGGTTATTCAGCCAGATCATCCCATCCCGGACTGGGACTGTCACGTATTTGCTGTCTTTCAGATTGCCAATATTTTGGATAGCCATGCAGCCACCCTGAACCGCAAATCAGAGCGTGAGGTCTTCTTCATGAACACTCAGAGCATAGTGCAGCTCGTACAGAGGTGAGCCATTTTCGGGGGTGCTTTCTTACTCTGTTTTTCTTTCTGATGTTTCATAGATCTGAGCTGTGCCAGTTTCATTCAGCACTAGGTTTGACTGACTTGCTTTTGCAGGTACCGGAGTGGTATTCGGGGTCACATGAAAGCAGTGGTGATGGATCTGCTCCGTCAGTATCTGAAAGTGGAGACTCAGTTTCAGCATGGTGAGTCTCTAAACGTATCAAGATTTCATTTCTGAAAGAATCACGTTTGTTCCCAGAAGGTCCACACAGACTCCCTTCAAGGAAGATTATTCTAACTTTATGCTGAGACTAAACTTTACAGTTTTTCTTTCAGGAGTCTGCCAGGCAGATCCTGTTCTTTGTAGAGGAGCTTATGTCCAGTTTGAGTTTTCTTGGTACAAATGCTCATAGTGCTTATGACAAGCAGATCACAAAGAACAAACCTCATCCTGAAGCAGAGAATTGAAATAAATGCATTGCACTGCTGTATCCTGGCACAAGATGGCAATGAAGCACTAGCTAATTTTGAGGCTCTTGCAGGGAGTTCAGATTCCGCTCTACTTCTCTTTTGTCCTGCTCCAATAGCTACAGCAGCCTAATGCTACTGCAGATCCAGTTCCACTTCAATTTGCTGGAAGTAGCAGATGGTGCAAGTCTTTTTTGCTGTTACTTTATTTTGATTGTCATATATGTGAAAGACTGAGCTTGCCTTTCCCCTCTTTGTATTGTTCACAAAGGACATATTAGGTATCAGAACTGTTTTAATAAGACTGGGATGTTTAAATTAGAGTTTGCACTTGAGGGAGTGGTGGTGGGAGCAATGCTTCCTTCCCAGAATTGGTTGTGTGAACTATGTGATGTAGATTCTCGAAATATATATGTTGAAAAATGAAGACACATCTAGTAACTTTTATTTCTTGACACAGAAGCATGGAGATTGGACAAAAATGTGCATTTCTGATTGCAGGTCACTATGACAAGTGTGTCTTTACCCTTCGGGAAGAGAATAAGAGTGATATGAATGCTGTATTGAACTACATCTTCTCACATGCTCAGGTCACCAAGAAGAATCTACTTGTTACAATGCTCATTGTAAGTTGTCTGTTGGTGCTCTAGAAATTTGCTCCTTCTTTTGGTTGTGTGTTTGATGCTTTGAAAGGTACCGAATTGACAGCTCTCCCCGCTAAAGACACAAGGCGTGTAGCTGCGGAAGCGGTGGCAGCGGTGTGGAGGTTCTTCATGTGTTCTTAGGGCACGTAAGCCGTGGGTTAGAGGAGACCCGGGACATACTGCTCGGCTCAGGGGCTGTGCACCTTCTGGTTCATGACTGTCCTGCACTGATTGCCTGTCACAGTGCGATGAAGGCTAATTATGCAAGTGATTTGAGCATCTAGGGGGAGACTGAACTCTTACACTGGGGGGTTGCTAGGGGCTAACTTTCAGACCCCGGGCTGTGCCTTGGTTTTGCTTGCTTCGTCATCCTTCAGGGACCTCGGAGAGGTTCTGTCTTTACATAACATGTGGTACTCAAACTGGAATTGCTTGGAAAGCAGAGCAATGTGCTACCAGCACAAAAAGCAGATTATTTGTTTAGTAGTACTAATTCTGTAACAGCAACTTTTATGGTCCTTTGTTAGTAGTGAGGGAGACTTCCTGGTAGCGAGTGGCATTACCCAGCCCATATGGAGGCCACTGAGAGGTTTCACAGAATCACAGAATGTTAGGGATTGGGAGGGACCTCTGAAGATCATCTAGTCCAACCTTCATGTGCTCTTCCTTGATGAGCTATACTTTGGTCTCATAGATCTGGCAGCGGCTCCATTTTTTTAGTTTCCCTTAGCTTCTTCTTTCTCTTAGTTTCAGAAAGTCTTACCTCAGGGCTGCAGTGGTGCTTTCAGACCGGCTGTGCTCTGGGCTGCACGATGGGCTCTGACCAGGACTCGATATCTCAGCACAAAGCTGCTCACTCCAGATCAGGCCTCTGACCCTTGGGATGGCGTGCAGCTGTCCAGGGGGCTTGCAAAGGGATGGGGAATCTCCT
This sequence comes from Apaloderma vittatum, assembly GCF_000703405.1. NCBI lineage: Eukaryota > Metazoa > Chordata > Aves > Trogoniformes > Trogonidae > Apaloderma > Apaloderma vittatum. Next base: position 50,651 of record NW_009728186.1, on the reverse strand, counting down.
GGGGTCGGAATTCCTTTTGGACAGGCATAGATTTCACCCTAGAAACATATGAATCTTCATGCCAGGACCTGCTGTTACCTTCTCATGTTCTGGTTTGTTACTCCATGGAAAAATCTCAGTTTTCATTAATTTCAGTCCCATTCTAGTGAAACTCCCAGTAAATTATGTTCCCGGGAAAAATAATTGAAAAAACCCAACAATTGAGTCCTCTCTTTTTATTCCTGTTTCCTAAAAAGTCTCAGAAAAATGCTTCTCCCACATAATGCTGTGAAGGAGAATGAATGCCCGCCTTCCTCAAGTCAGGGTGGATTTAGCTATGACATGATGGTCAACAAACTAGAGATGGGTGTCCTGCTTTTCAAGAGGCTAATTACAATACTACGTCTCTCTCTCCCCACTCCTTTTTCATTCTTTCTTACTGGTTTTTTTTTTTGACAAATATAATGTGGTCTGTTACTGCCAAAAATATGTCCAAAGTAGCCATCCACAAAATAACTCTCAAAAGCAGAAAACCAGGCATAATCGTCCTAGGCTGAGGCTGGATTTCTCCAATTCTAATTTGTAAGATATAAGGACCCTGGCATTCTTTCTTTCTGGCTCTCCTTTTTTCCATTTTTTCTTCCCCCCTCTTTTCCCTTTTTGGTGTGTGGTGTGATTGTAAGTAACGCTTGCCTTAAGAATCTCATTATTTGAACACGGAGCCATATTTCCTCTGAGAATTCTGGAGTAGCTTTGAGCCAGGGCTGTTCATTTCTCAAGTAATCATGCTGGCGTGATGGAGAGAGAAAATGGCAGCTGTTCGCAGCTCAGGCCTTCAATTTCCTTCAGAGTCCAGTCACTCAAGTGTGTAATTACACGGGGGTGCCGGCGAGGCGTTAGGCCTTGTCAAAGAGCTGGTTTGAGCCTTTGCTCGCTGCCTTTGCCAATCAGCGCCGGCCAAAGCCAGCGCGGCGCCGGCTACCTGCATTCTTTGGTTGTTGTCACCTCGTTATTTCTTGCTAAAACGGGCCTGAAACTTTTTGTCTAGTTTTTCACCTCTGCGTGAGCCGTGTCTTGGGGGGGCAGAGCCTCGCTGCGTCCCCATGGCGGATCGAGGGGAGATGGGTAACTCAGAGAAACGCAGAGAGTTTTCCTTTTTCCTTCCTGTGTAGTCATTCTTCCCACCACTTTCAGCTGTCTCTACTCAAGGAAAGCCAACGTCCCAGTTTGCCAGAACGGCCACCCATGATGGGAGAGCTGCCGGTGGTCCAAGTGGCCTCACCATGCCCGAGGGCTTCCAGGCAGGCATCTGCCCTCACGCCGACGCCATGGCGCTGGGCCTTCTCCTGCCAAGCGGGTAACAGCGCTCAGGAGGGTCACGGTGTTGTCTAAGGATTCCCATCTGCCGAGTTAACCGAAAGGGCATCATTCCTCTTCCTCCCAACGCATGGGACTTGTCACGTCTGAGGGGCCCCGTGGCACGTTTGGTGTAATCATGGTGCAGGCCGTCGTGTTCGCTGGTCTGCCGGGCTATTTATGTGGGATGGTTTAAGTTTGTCCTCCAAGGGCAGACGTCGTGTCAAAATACCTCGATGCTTATGTTGCTGTTATTGATGTATCCCTAGGAATCCATTATTAACAAGGGGCTCTGAGGATGGTTTTAGTAATGGTGTTACGCTGCCATCATTCACCTTTTTTAGCTAGCAGGCGTTTAAGGCAGGATGGGAACTACTTCATCCTTCATATATTTGTTGAAATATGGCGTGATTCGCAGTTGTATGTTCATTTTATGTACTTAACTGACTGTTGCATGGACATCCTAGCCTTAACCAGGCAGAATTGCTTGTGGCATGGCAGGGCTTGAATTACTCACTGTGAATTCACACGATGACCTGGAGAGGATGAATTTACAGAACTTTCTTTGGGAACGTTTATTGTAATGTTTGTTGGCCCGAGACTGGTTAGCCAGGGACAAAAATCTAGTAAGAGTTAGTAGCTTACAGTTTTTTAATAAGAGTGATTTAACTGTGGTCCCTCTCGCCGAGAGATGTTACACCATCGTTCCTAGAGATGACATCGTGCTTGGTGGGGTCGGGGAGAAAGGGGTCAAGTGCAGTGTGAGGGAAAAGCTATTTAGCTTTTGAGCTGTTATTTGTTAGTCAGTCTGCGGGACTTGTATTATGTATTTTTTGGTTTTTTACTTTATTTTGCCTGGCAGGCTTATCAATCTAACATGCTGTGCAGACGTTTCCCTTTTTCCCTTTCTAAATCTTGGAACTTCAAAGGGCCTTTTCTGGACTGTCTGTTTTTAAAAATCTCTTAGAGCTTTCAGGCACCAGCTCTCTTTCCTGTTGCAAATCCCCATTTCATCTCGCATTTTCCTCCTATGATTCATTTACCAAGAGGAAAGCTGTTAAGTGCTGTATAGAAGAAGCACGTTAGGGCTTTTAGAGAGTTTCCAGCTTTGGCAGTGGGAGGGAAGAGCCTCACAAAACTCTGGGATTATTCATGGGAATTGAAAATATTTTTGGAAGAATGTGTGCGTTAGTGTGCATCTCCTCTGTTCAGAAAACAAAACAGATTAAAGTCTTGATTGTTTGCATTTTTTTTTTGAACGACTGAGTCCAAATGAGTTTTGAAAGAGCATTAACACTGAAAATTATGCTCCTCAGTTAATGGTTTATCCATCCAATTTAGACAGAGAGGTCAGCTGGTGAGCTTCCTCAGAACCAGGATCCTCTGATTAGAAAACATATTATGGAGTCAGTCTTGTGCTGTGGTGGGAAACACGTTATATCATTTCTGGGTTTAATTAGCTTTGCTTAGCCTTGTTAGAGGAGTGACAGGATCTTTTTTTTTTCTTGATGTTGCTGAAGCTGTATAAAGCACGTGGTTGTGGAGTTGTACAGGATTTTTGTTTTTGAGGTATATTTTTAAGTGGACTTCAGGAGGTTCTCCTGGCAGTTTAACTCTTTTTGTTTGGTCACCTTGCGGGGTAAAGGTTTGCTAATCTCTGCGTGCTCCACAAGGCTTTTTGCTACAATTAAATGCTCTTTGAGTTTTCGTTGCTGCTAGGGGAGGCTTCTGGTACAAAGCTGAAACTGGAACTGGAAAATGTTTTACTTGAGTCTTTTGGACAAGTCAATATTTCTCATGTGTTTGGATGCCAAAACATATGTCGCAAATAAGTAAATGGGTGATGGTGCCAGACCCTTCTTTCCTCTATAGCTCTATTTATATATATAAAGTTATTGAAAGCCTAATGCTTGTGCCCTTGTCAGCACGGAATTACAGACTAATTTAGATTGGGAGCTCTAGAGGTGATGTGGCCCAGCACCTGAGTGCGTGGGAGAGTGTATTTCAGGTTTAAACTCCTTTGTTGGAGGATGGAAGATGGTTTTCCTGTGTTCTAAACATTTTCAGTTCTTTTTATTTTTAGGACCAGCTCTGTGGCCGTGACCCCACCTTGACAGATGAGCTGATTAATATTCTGACAGAGCTGACCCAGCTCAGCAAGACGACCAACGCCAAAGTTGCCCTGCGAGCGCGGCAGGTAAGGGAGGATGTTGAGCACCAAGAGCTGAGCCCTGCTAGAGACCCGCTGTGCTTTTGCTGATCAGCTCACGCAGACTGCTCCCACTTGGAGCCTGCTCTTTGGGGAAGTCTATATCTCTTGATGTTTGTTTTGATTACTATGCAAATGGGAAGAATAGATTACTGTGAGCCTGCCTTGACAATGAAGCTAATTAGCTGATGATTAAGCACCCTGACAGTCTAAAGATCGAAGTAGATTCCCCATCGGTGTAAAATTTGAAGTTAAGATGATATGCCTTTCTCCCTGCTCCTCCAAAAAAGTATTGTCTGGCTCAAACAGGAGTTAAGTGGGAGTAGGCTATGGTTTGTGAGAAAATACACGGTCACTGTGGTTCCTTCTGTGAACCTGACAAGCCCAAGCTGCCTGGAACATGTAGGAACGTGCGGTAAATGGCCAGGACACACTATCTGGGTTCATCACCTGCCTCGTGGCTGCAAATCCATGTGTGCTGAGAACAGGGAGAGAAATTTACACAGGAACCAGATGTTCTTTGCAACTGCTAAGAAATTATTGCAAAGAATTATGCTGGTCTTTTGCAGGGTCTCTTCTAGCTTTTGAGATGCGTTTTGTCAATTTATTGTTAACTTGAAAATAATTGGAAAAACTCTTGATGCGGTCAGTTCCAAAAGTCTAGTACAGATAATAATTTGACTGCCAGGTATCCACCTGGATATTATTGTGAGCTTCCTCTTTAGCAGTTAGCCTGTAGCCAGGAAGGAGTGAGAGGGCATAATCGTTTTATGATAATGCTAACCCGTAGTCTGATCACTCCCCTCACTCCACGGTTCCTGTCTCCATTCTAAAA
>NW_009728186.1:14779-46241 GCF_000703405.1 Apaloderma vittatum | reverse complement strand
AGGAAAGCTGACACTTCGGGGATCTCTCTTTTTATTTCAGAGCGTGGCTGTTGAAAATGAACGCGGTGTTTGAAGCTGCTCAGTGACCTTCTTTTTCCTTCAGGATTGTGTTTGTGTCCTTGAACCGTTCCGTTATTGAACCTCTCAGCAGCGTGCTGGGGATGGGGCTGCAGTCCTCGCGCGTGTCTTTATGATGTTGCTCTTTCACTTCATTTTCCCCTGCAAGCTGCTTCCCCTTCCTGTCCCCATATCCTTCATGTTGGGCATTTAATACCTGGCACTGGGGTCTCTTGCTTCCTCGGCTCGGAAGCTGTGAGAGGCGGTCTCCGTCACTGGCCTCCCCACAGCTGCCGCCTGCCAGATCTGCTTTCCAATTAACAGCCGGTCAGGCAATCCCCAGGACTGGCAGCTCTGCGGTGCTAAATCACATGCACTGATGGAACTTGATTGAAGCTGTTCCTTTTCTCCATGGGGAATTGCCAATAATAAAAAGCGAGCAGATACACAAATGAGGCTGGGGAGGGAAGAGAGTTTGCAGCATCGCCCAGGTGCAGAATTCACAGAAGGAATCAGTTGCCTCTGCTGGGATGGAGCAGACTGGTGCTACCTTGGAGGGAAGAGCCTCCTGCTGATGGCCCGGCGTAGCTCCCTTCACTGACACTCCTTGTGTTTGCTCTTTGCCAGGTTCTCATTGCTTCCCATTTGCCATCCTACGAGCTGCGCCACAACCAGGTGGAGTCCATCTTCTTGTCTGCTATTGACATGTACGGACACCAGTTCTGCATTGAGAACCTGCAGGTATCTACCAAACTCCTCGCCTTGTCTCTTTGCTCTCTTCTCACTGATCTAGGTGTTTCTGTATTAAACTTCACCTGTAAGCCCAAGGTCCTTGTGGCTGCTGGTTTCTAGCTTCCCTCTCATTTTCTCCTACACTGATACTAGAATGACCCCATCATAGTCGGCATCATCTTCAAGGGGGGCAATGGAAAGGGAGGTGATGATCTCCTCTCTCTGGTGACCAGCGATAGGACACAAGGAAATAGGATGAATCTGTGTCAGCAGGACATAGCAGGAATTCAGGGTGGACATTAGGAAAAGGTTCTTCACTGAGAGAGTAGTTGGAGGTGGTGACAGCACCAAGGCTGGAGGAGTTGAAGGGGTGGCTGGACGACACTCTGAGTTACAGGGTTTAGTTTCAGTAGTCCTGCGAGGAGCAGGGAGTTAGACTCGATCCTTCTGAGTCCCAACTTGAGATATTCTATCATTTAATGTAAAAAGGTCATAATCCTTGATAAACAACAGGAGAGGCGTGGAAATCAGAACGGGTCAGGCTTGAATTGGAATGTTTGCTTTTCTGCCTGACCCTGTTTGCAAGACAAACCTTTCTCTTTTAAAACTCTCCTTAATGTGATCTCTTGTAGAAACTCATTTTGTCTGAGACATCCATCTTCGATGTGCTGCCCAACTTTTTCTACCACAGTAACCAGGTAGTAAGAATGGCAGCTTTGGAGGTAAGTTATTCCCATTGAAAATATTTTTGACTTTTCTGTGGTTTTTGTTTTGGCTCTTTAATTTGTTTTGGGCGCTGTTATCCAGCAAGATTACGAGAGCTATAGATTGTCTGGAATCCTTCATACTTGGAGTCTGGCATTTAACAGCATTGATGTTCACAGTTGACTGAAATTTCAGATTCAAGTTATCTTATTTGCTTGAAGAAGACTTAGCTGGTTGGAAGGATTGAAAGTGAAGCTGCTGGCAGATAATGCGGTCAGCCCGCCCGTTGTGACCTGTACACACAGGTTGTGTCCTGCCAGCCTGGCCTTCCTCAAAGAGTAACTTTAAACTCTGAATTAAAGTTCTATTTAGATATTCATTTGGGGGTATGTGTTTGGTTTTTAATATTTTTGAGCTCTCTGGTGCATTGTTTTCTTTCTCTTCTTCCGCTTCCTTAGCAGAGTTAAGCTGATGGAGTTTCTCTCTAACCAGGTGTATGTTCGAAGGGCATATATTGCCTATGAGTTAAACAGTGTCCAGCATCGCCAGCTGAAGGACAACACTTGTGTGGTGGAATTCCAGTTCATGCTGCCTACCTCCCACCCAAACAGGTCAGATCCCGTGTTCAGGTGCCTTTGCAGTCTGAGGTTTAAGAGGGGCTACACCCTACCTTAGCCAAGAAAACTTGCAATAGGATTGATGGAGAAAGGGAGGCTCCCAGTGCTTCAAATACGCAGAAATTATGTAAGAGAAAACCCTGTGTTACCCAGCTCCTTGTCTTAAGTTATTTAAAGCCTCAGGAGCTGTGGGTGGTAATTTCTGCAGTTTGTTTTCATTTAAAGATGCTACAGTTATCATGTATTCTCTGAAGTTCAGCTTGTGTAGTAACTTTCCTCTGGAACTTCAGTTCTAGCTGAGTCCCTAGCCTCGCAATAGATGCAGTTCCAGACAGCATAATTAATTGCTCAGAATTTTAATAAAGAACAGTCAAACAGTCTCTGTCCCCTTCCTGCAGCGCTCCCCTGCCAGCCCTTTGTAACTCTTTGTGATTGGCTCTGCTGCTACTTTCAAACCTGCCTTTACAGGACAAGGTGAAATCTTTTCTAGCATGTGGCTTTCTGACTGAGAAAACCGAGATGCATGTATGAATGCATTTGGCAGAGAAATGCTAGAGGTGACATCCTTCGGTTTCCAGTCAGTATTTTTCAGAATGTATTTCTCATGGCTGCAACCAAAAGCATCGACTGTTCGCTGCCATCTCACAGAGGAAGGGTCGCATCTCCTTCTCTGTGCTAAGATAATTAAAACAAAAAACAAACCCCAAACCAAAAACCAGACAAACTCGCGTAGCCGAACAGCTTCAGCGTCAGCCAGGTTAGTCAGTTCCTGTGTTTTTTCGTTTGCAACAGGAGCTCAGGAGGTTATTTTAGACCTATTTTGGTTTTGTCCCAGGCAGTGGCTGGAGCCGAGAGGCGCAGTGAGCGGCCGTGGCCGCCGGGTGCCACTGTTGATCTGTGCTCGTTTGGCACCGTGCAACCAGCGCTGGTTTTCTCCTTTGTTTCCAAACATCTTTTTTCCCTGTTTTATTTTTGGTGGGGCTGGGCAACGGGGTCCAGTCTCGCTTCGTTGAGAACCCGTCAGTACATTTCATGAAATGATTTTCAGAATCTGGTTTGCTGGAAATGAATGACTGTCCTCAACAAGCAGCACAAAGCACTTGTGATACAAATGGGACGTGCATTTGGTCTCATCTGGTTCCTACATTTCTAGAATATTTGCAAATAATTGCATGCTATTTTTAGTAAACTTGTATAATGCCCTCTCCCCCGCCCCATCTTCCTCCATTTCTTCTCGTTGCTGGTCTCAGTTACCTCTATTGCTTGGGGGTTGTTTGGCCTGCCCGTGCTGACCGCTGCTGGGTTACTGTGCGCAAGCTTAATTGGTCAAGGTCAGCTGGAAGAGGAGAACTGTTACCTGTTTGGGAAACAGCTTCTTTGTCTTGAAATCTCCTTCCCGCTTCGTTCTGAATTCACTGGGGCGACGTTCTGAAGCTCCGTTCTGCTTCTCAACCATCAGCACCGCCGCTCATGGTTGGCTGCAAATGCATTGCGGTCCTTGTGCAGCGGCTCAAGGCAGGCTTGGGGACAGATTCACTGCATGCACAGGCAGGTTCGGGTCCTCTGGGTTGTGGCTCCGTCTGTTAGCGATGGATTTGGCTCCTGTTGCTTGACGCAGCTTCTTGCAGTCAGCATGTCCCTGCTTGCGTGGCTGTGGCATGTCTGGCTGCTGAAGCACAGCCCGTGGCAGGATACCCAGGGTCTCAAATCACTGCTGAGTGTGGAGTTCTAAGCTGGTTATAAAGTCAGACCTCATGTTAAACCCACGACAACAGAGATCTCAAAACTCTGACGTCGTCTTGCTTAAGTCTTCTTTGTTGTTCTTGATCATGTTCTACATCCATTGTATGTTTTCCTATATCTTTTAGTCTGAAAAGCTAAAAACGCATTCCAGGGACAAATCCCAAAGCCAAAATACTCCAGCTGACCAAGCAAAGTGTCCCTTGAGGCTCTGCGTGCTTGGGTCCTGGTGAACCAGATACCACAGAGCCTTGAAGAGAACATTCTCTTTTGGAGCTGGTGTTGCTTACATGTTGCCACACATTTTTCAGCACTTTATCAGATATTTTTAAGCCTTGGTCCCTTTTGTGTCTGTTTCCTGTGAACATTTAAGGGTCTGAATTTTGCTGGAGCAAATATTCCTATAGGGGAAGTGGCAAACCGATAACGGTTGCTAAATTTAAATTGTTTGTTATTGGTATTTGACCCTGCTATGCCTTTACTTAATTGTAACAGAAATGGTCTGACTAATGACAGCTAGGCAGACAGGCTTTGTATCTTTGGCCACTGAATGATTGCCGTCAGCTACCCACAGGAAAGCTTTACGTGGAAGCAGAGAGGGAAGAAAACTGTTAAATCTGCTAACAAAGTCGTAGAAACTCAACCTGCTTCTGGTGGGTCTCGTGGGCAAAGAATGTTAGGGGAATTATTTATTTAAATTAATAGAAAACATCCTGTTGTAAGAATCCCCACTGATCCCCATTGCAAGGGTGGGATGTAGGGAGAAAAACCGCTTGTCATTGAAACCGTAGAGGGCTTTGCAGATCCAGCCCAGCGCTCCTTATTGCCCAGTGCAAGGCAGATGAGGAGCACGGCGTAACCATCTGGTGCCTTTTGCAGTAAATGGAGTTAGCGAGCCCTCTCGGAGCAGAGGGCCTTGCGATGATCCAATCTGGAGGGAGCGGTGCAAGGGAATCTGCGGGATGCCCATCGCTCGGCGCTGCAGCAGGGCCCCGCAGACAACCGCTCGTGTGCGGAGCCCCTCGCGTTTGGCTGACCTGCCTCTCTCAGTCATGCAGGGTCCTGGGGAGAGAAGATGTGAGAAAGAAATGAGCCCTGTTCTGAGCTGTTCTTTGCTTCCCTCTTGTTCAGACTGCCCTGCTGAGATGGGAAGCTGGTGGAATATTGACTGGTGTTTAGAGAGTTCAGCTTCCTTTGTGAGAAGTGGCAAGCCAGGTGACAGACACTGAAAGGCCTTTCTTAGGTGTTCAGCACATGAAACAGTGCTTGCCTAATCTTAGCTTAAAATCTTCTGTTCAAAGAAACATTGTGTGTCTAGTATAGGCAAAGGGAATTATAGTGCTTTTTCTACAGAAGTTTTTTTTCTAATAATCCCCCTCTCCTCTCCTGCTTTTGAACAGCCTTTCATGTGTCTGAAGCTGTAAGGTTTAAATTAAACTGGGACATTGTCTGCTGTAGCCAGCGTTTGGAGCCTGCTGCAGAATCGTGCTGCTGCACTGCTCCTCCTAAAGCATCCCGTTCCTCGGCTCGCTGCATTCCCCCAGCCAGGCTGTTCAGCTGCTCTCTTGATCTTTCCTTCCCCGGTAGCAGATGTGCTGGGGGATCACAAGGGGAGGACTCAAAGGTGTCTTCCCACAAAAGAGATCCCTCTGTTTTACTCAGAGGCAGCTGTGTTCCCTCTGTCAGATGCTGAGACAAGCTCGGACAAGGCTGACTTAGAGATGCTGGATGTGTCTTTATTTTGGGATATGGCAGTGATACCACTGGGCTCTGCCTTCTGAGTATGTTGAGCCCTAAAGGAAAGTCAAGTATAACCCAGCCTGTTTTGCATTCTCAGATGCCGTAGCCGTGCCTTCCCAATCCATCTGTGCTTTGAGCCCTCCCGTGTGTTTTGTCCCACGTGCCACATCCGACAGCTGCCCTTGGCCTTGGGATGTCCTGGGTGATCTTGAGATGTCCTGGGAAATCTTGACCAGGATGTACTGTTGGAAGGTGGAGGCGAAGCAGGGTCTTAGCACTGCAGATTAAGACTTTAAGTTTTGGTAACTGGTTTAGCTTTAAAGCAAGTTTTACTTCTGAAGCTTGATAAATGAGACGTATGGTACAAGCTAAGCCTAGCTGCACGTGGAGTTGGGAATGCAGGCAGCTCAGCAAGCATGGATAAACTGGCAAATGCCTTACTTAAACTTGTCTGCGTTGAATTCATTCGTGGGACTGCATCCTGCTGTCCATGGTGCTGCCAAGGGTGAAATTCAGATCTTGTCGTTAGTTGCTTTGTATTCCCAAGGGTGCCATCAATGTGTCTCAACTATTTTGTGCTTGGTTTTGCCCGGTATCTCCTCCTCCTGTGCTTGTGGATGTTTGTTAACACCTTACTTGGGCTTTGATGTCCCTGATTTCAAGGCTTGAGAATGGTGCATGATCTCCCCTTTGCTGTCTCTTGGTGTTTTATCATCTATGGAGTTTTTTGGTTGTTCTTTTTTGTCAGCCTCTTCCTTAGATTACAGGTAGAAACCATTTTGAAGTCTGAAGGCCAAATTAAATATTGCCATTTCCGAACAATGCTCTTTGCAGAAGAGTAAGAAACCAAAACTCACACTTAAAGCAGAGTTTGTAGGTTACTACTACCATTTCACAGTGATATAAGATTCAAATTTCTGACACAAATGGAAGTGTTTTCCATTGCTAAAACAACCCGTCCTGTCAGTCTTTGGCTTGCCAGCACGGAGCTGGCTGCGCTGCTTGCGGCTCTCACCGCACAAGCCTGGAGATCCAAGTGTGTAACTCGCCTTGTATCATTAGGTAGCCTGAGGTCCCCTCCTTGGTGCAGGAGACTGGCCGATACTAGCTGGGAGGAGGGGAAAATAATTCCAGGACACCTGTAAATCCCTGCAGTTTCGTGCTGAGGGTTTGATGTTAATTAGACAGCAGGCAGCAGTAATGTGTTGCCGTTCCCTTGGCTTGCCTGTTTCAGAAAGGGCAAAATCTTCCAGCAGAGCAAAGAAGGGGCTGTTGAAGGGGCAGCAAACTGAATGGAACGCCGATAATTTTATGCAAATTGGACTTCAGTAACAGATTCAGCTTGGCTGAATCACAGAGGGAGCAAAAGAATAAGGAAAGAAAGAGGGAGAGGAAAAACTCAATCAAAATGTATGGTTTGAGGCATGTTTCACAGCCTTCTGTTTAGATTCTTCTACAGAAATGAGGAAACATAAGAGGAATGCCACTGGTCACAGCCAGTGGAATTGCTCTTTCTCCTGTGGTACTGCTGTTAATAACTACAAGTGGGTTATTCAGCCGACCTCTGCTGATTCCGCTTTGCTGCCTGATTTCAAAAGCTTTGCCCCACGCTGGCACTCAATCACAGCTTGATATAACCAGTGGCGCTTTGCATGTGTTGCCATCGTTTTCAGGAGGAGGTGTGGGGGGGAAACAGGAGGGGCAAGGACAAGCAAATTCAGATTCAGCCAGGGAGGTGCAAGGGGAATGTAAAGGCATTTTTATTTGCTTGAGCAAAAGGAGTGATTGTAACAGTAGAGCTTGGATCGATGTGGAGGAGATTCCCGGTAGGATCAGCTTCCCTCGTCAAGAAGGGCCTTTTTAAGTTCAGAAGAGATAGGGAGGAGGACCGGGGCAGGTGTGGTGAGGATGTTTCTTCCACAGCTTCGATGACCTGGAGGTGTAAAGCCAGCCCTGGAGTGTGTAGCGTGGAGGCTGTTCCTCTGTTCTTTTCTGACAGCTCCAGCCACTGGGTCTTCTGTTCTCCTCATTGCAATTCTTGCCGTAGTCTCTTCAGCTCCGTGCCGAGTGGCTGGAGAACGGTTCCTGGAGCAAGGCAACAGGGTGCCCTCTTTGAGACAGAAAGGAACATTTGTTATGCTGTTGGTTTGGTTTTTTTTCTCAGTTTTCTGAAAGCATTCCAGGGACCACTACACATGTGTACGCGGTGTAGGGGCCTTTCCAGAGTGTTTTTCCCAATGGGAGAACGTCGCGTGCAGCTTTCCGAGCATTTGCCAAGCTAAAAGAATAGTTTCGACCCCCTGAAGCCTCACGGCCCTTCCAATCCTAACCACAGGCTCTACAGCACAATGGCTCTCCCCACTTGAATTTGGAATTCCCCAAACGTTTCTCCCCATCTGGAATTTCATTTCCAAATGAAATTAAATACTTGTCTTATTTACCATTGAATGGATACATGTTTAGGCTGTTTTATGCTTTCTCCTGTGGAACTTCTTGTGCCTCTGCCAGGAATGCACCAAACATGCAGCCGTGTAGTTGCTCTGCTGTGACAAAACCAGTTTGAGAGGAGGTGCAACCAGTGGATTTAGCAGTGTGAGCATGGACATACACTGGTCGTTCAGCACCGAGACCTCATACCCAGTAATTTGAGCTCTTGCCTGTGGTGAAGGATGTTAAGAAAGTCTGTGGTTTGATCTCCTAAGAGTTTCTGCAGGGAAGGGGAGGGCGAGTGGAGGGTTTGGTGTTCAGGGAGTTACACGCTCCCTGAAGCTTTGCTTTCGATCTTTTCATGTTTGCCAATCAATTTGCACAAGCAGGTATTTTCTTTCAGTTTAATCTTTACTGTTTTGAATGTCAGGCCACAGCAATTTCTGCGTCTTGCATGGAGCAATACGCTGCCTTACGCTTCCGTCAGTGTCGCTAACGGGCTAGACTGTTCTGTTCTTACACTGGTTTGGAAATGTGCCCCTCGACTCCTCTCTGTCCTAGGTGCATCACCGAGCCTCAGCATGCATGCAAATATGTGAAAAGTTGGGCTGATGTTGTAAAAAGGAGCTGTAATGTTTCCTTAAAATTACCCTTAAGTTCTGCTTATTCCTTTTGGTATCGAATGCTGAAAAATGCAAAGCACTATGTGGCGTTCACACACGTTTGCTTGATTCCTGCATTGTTGGGGAAACCGGGGCGTGGGCTGCCACTTAGTGTAGGGGTTGGCAATGAGAATTTGGCTCATTTTCCTGAACCTCTTGCAATCTTCCCGTGTGACACGGGCTCTTTTTGCCTCTGTGCTGCTTGCCCTTCGGTCAGGGAGCGCAAACTCCCCGCTCTTGCAACCCCTTCCGCCCCTCCCCGATCTTGCTTGTGAAGCTCACTGGGTGTATGCAAAGGACTTGGAGAGGGCATGACAAAAAGTGCTCTAGAAGTGCAGGGGACCACGCAGGGATGTGTTTTCCGGGGGGATATTATCTGCATGTCACCTGCATGGTCCGTGCTCATTCCCGTGGCAGCTGTGACAAGCGAAGTCAGGTGGTGGGTGCCTTCTCAGGGGCAGTGACATAGAATTCTGCCTGATACCCGATGGTCGACAAATTTCGGTTGAGTAAATTGTAAACTTGTTGCTGGTCTGTGTATCAGCTTGATGACAGTTCTTTATTATGGCTCTCACTAACCAATCTTTAACTAACTGTGGTTGTTTGATTACAGAGGGAACATCCCCACGCTAAACAGGTACGGTACTTGTCATCTTTTAAAATTTGAAAAGACAGACTAGAAAGAAGTAGCCTAGTACTTGATGTTTTAACATGTTTTGTTTTAGCGCCCTTACCTTTACTTGGGAAGCTCTCAAACATAACTCTGCTTTTTCCTTCCCTTTTCCTCTCCCTTTGTCTAAAACATGTTTTCAGCTTTTCCTCACCCTTAAAAAAAAGCTCTGCATGCAGCAATCTTTGGAAAGTAAATTTGCCAGATGACTCGGCTCATGTGCAGTATGGTACACAGCAAACGTCTAGCAGAGAGCTGGGTTTAGGGTCTCTTTTTTTGGAACTCCTTCCCAGCTGTTGACCCTCTGGTAGGGGGTCGCAGTGGATCAGGCGGTGACTCGCAGCCCGTTGCAGACCTGGTGCTACTCTGGTTTCCTGCAGCTAGCTTAGAATTTGTCGAGGCTGTTTCACCTCCCTCACCCCATAGATGAATCTACATCTCCAAACAGCTGACAGCATGTTTTGTTGTGTTTTGGACGCTAATTTTTTCTCTCATGTCTCAGTTTGAAAAGTATTCCTTGTTTTAAATAATACATGAAAAATGTCTACTGTCTTTTTGTTTAGTTACTGTTCTGTGGTATTTTTTGTATTGGTTGTAAGAAATGTACAGCAAGGCATGTCCTGAAAAATTTTTCTCTTTCAAAATGTGAATACCTGTTGTTTATTACTGCTTACGTACCTATTTAGGGAGGAAAAAAAGAAGTTAGAATGGGCTTGAAAGTCTCATGACACTTAATCAGAGATAAATTACGGAAACTTTAGACATGGAGAGCTATTAATCAAACGGATGATACTTGTTAGCAGTCCACTTAGGACCGTATCACAATGGTTTTCTGCCCGTGGAAAGAAAGAAATCTCAGTGGAGCGGGTCAGTAGCCGTGTCAGCAATCCACAGGGTGGTCCTGCTCTGGCTGCACCCCACGGCGCCTGCTGTGCTGCCGCTGGCTCCTCCGGCGTGGCTCCCGAGCACCTTTCTCACTCGCAAGTGCTGTGCTCAGTCAGCGCCCTGATCTGATTTTTTTTTTTCCCCACTGCCTTCCATCTCCTACTGTGGTGCCAGCTGGGGAGGACAGAAACTTAACTTCCTTCATGTCCTTCCTAAGCCCCGGGGAGAGTGGAGCTGGTGAGAGCACGCTGTTCCTGCGCTGCAGAGCACGGCCGCGTGCCGGCTCGGCATCGCTGGCCCTTCCAAGCAAGCTTGAAGGTCTCCCCACATTGCCGGGAGCTTTTGGGTTAGGTCCCTCAGTGGGTTAAGATGACTTGGTAGCACAATTCAGAAATTAGAAATAATTATTACCAATTCTAGTAGCGAGGGAAAGAATGTCTAGTTAGTTGTGTGCTTTTTGTTCACTGTGTGAGAAACTTCCTCTGCTAGTCTTGACCGTAACACTGAGGGTCTTTAAAAAACCAAATAAACCCAAGAATAATAGCCCGATCTCCAAAAATCCATGAACTGCTTCTCAGCTGGTGTGTGCTGCCATAGCAGTTGAACTGTAAGAGAACTCAGTGATACTTCAGTATATTCAGGATCTTGCCCTGTGCCAGAAAGGAACGCTGAGCTTTGGTGTGCAGTGTTCCTGCTTTAAATAGAAGTCTCTTACTCAGTGCCTTCCTCTGAGCTTGTGTAAAGCTGCTCCAGCCTTCCTCATGTCAGTGAGGAGCTGGGCCTGCACGACTGGTGTGTGTACAGCAGAGTATCCCAGGGCTTGAGCAGCAGACATCAGGCACGAGTACTACAGGAGTAAGTGTCTGGAGCTCTGCCCTCCTTGCTCCTTAAGACCGATGTGTTCTGTGGGCAGCTGCAGATATTTAGCAGTTGCCACCTTTTAGCAACCAAAACGGAGCAAAATAAATGAGTGGGGGGAGTTGCAGTGTTTTTGAAATCATGGGCTAAACGAGCTGGAGGAGCACATTGGTTTGGTCAGCAGCTGAAGGGGAAGGCACTGTGCTAGGATTCTGTTTAGGGTAGGAATACCAGGGTAAAACTATAGAAAACCCCATTTCCAGTAGAGGATTTTGGAGAGGTCGCTGTACCACACTGCATTTGACGAGCATAAGTTATGGTATCACCAGACAAATTGCGGAAGCAATGGGATAACATAGCTTGGTATGCCTCAACTTAATTTGTAAAAATTTATTAAATCTTTAAAGAAGTGTCAAAGCTTAGAATTATTGTTGTGTATCTCGGTATTCCACCTGTAAGGCAAAACATGTCTATAGGACAAAAAACCTGTTCAGCTTTGCATAGTCATAACTCACCTGTCATCTCAAGAAACTTTTTAAGAAATACTTGTTTTAAAAGTGTTATAATATTATTCCCTAACTCTTTCAAACTGTTTCTGTACTTTGGGTCACCATCTGGGTAAGGACATTAAAGGGACCAGAGGCATGCCGGCACTGCCGGGGCTTTGCAGAAGGCGGCACGGCAGGTCTGGCACGCTGGAGAATCTAAGAAATTGTGAAACAGTTAGACTGGATAAAGAGCCACGCTTCGAGTGGTCGAAGCATGTGCACGTGCACAGATCTGTCTCCGTTGGTATTGTGGTCTCCCTCGTCCCTGCTAACTGGGATCTCATTGAATTGCTGTTTAGAATGTCCTTCTCTTCCAACCTCAATCACTACGGGATGGTCCACGTAGCCAGCGTGAGCGACGTGCTGCTGGACAATTCGTTCACTCCGCCGTGCCAGCGGATGGGTGGGATGGTCTCTTTCCGCACGTTCGAAGATTTTGTCAGGTATGTGGGGAAGGGTGACGACTGTTTGGGGTGCCAGCTTCTCAGGCGGGCCCGAATGGAACCGCACAAGGTCTTTGCCTTGTCTAGAGTTGGTCCTGAGCTTGTTTGCTGAGTTTCTGGAGTTTCAGGTGTAAGTTTGTTTGGAGCAACATGTCTGTCTCCTTGAGGTAACTGCAAGGTTCAGACTGCTGTAAGAGCACTTTGCAGCCACAAGGATCCTCATCTTGAATTTCTGCTGATTGGGGATCATTTGGAAATGTGCTGATTCCTTCTAACGCTCTTATTCACGCGTATATGTGTGGGAGGCTTTGTTCCTTATGCTTCCAACCTTCTAGGGTAGACAAAAAACCCTAGGAGAGCCCAGAGCAGTCCTGGGGGCCTACGACCACAGGATCTCCAACAAACGTTGAAAGATCCAGCCTCTGCTTTGCTTAGGGGGCTGCAGGAGGTATCGCCTCCTCATCTCTAGAGTTTCAGTCCTGCAAAGGGAAGGAGTCTTTTTTTTTCCTCTCCCTCCCCCACTTAGCAATGTGATTTGTGGGTTTTAGTGCTAGATGCCTGCAGTGGGCTAGCAGCACCGTGGTGATGCCTGATATCTCCCTGGTGTATTTCAGAATCTTTGATGAAGTGATGGGTTGCTTCTGCGACTCTCCTCCCCAGAGCCCAACCTTCCCTGAAGCTGGACACGCTTCCCTCTACGATGAAGACAAGGTACAGTAGTGTGTTTTTTTTTTTCCTCTTGAGATTGCTCTCAGGTTGGAAATAGCAGGCGTGTGGAATGCCGCAGTGGCTGCGGGCTGGATACTTTTCACCAATTCGAGTGCTGGAAGCAGGAGTTAAAGAGCTTTGTGCATTTATGGGTGTGATTTGTTTGCTTGTTCCACAGCAGGTGATTTGGAGTAGGTGGCCATTTGCCGACTGTTCTAAAACTACGGCTAAATCTCTTGCTCTCCATGTAAACTTAGGTTGTGGCTTTTCACATCAGCAGAATTAGTAGATCCACAGCATCGAGACTGAGAGTTTAGACCCATGGTTAAGTTTCTGGACCTTCTGTGGTTATCGATGCATCGAACTGCATATTTGGCTGCTTTTAGCTTAAGTGCAGCTCGCCTTATTTTCTGTCTTACACCCTTCCCAGTCACGTTACACTCTGATTCTTCCCTCTCAGAACTGTTTTTAGGAGGAAAAGATGAGAGGAACCCCTCAATTTTTGCGTTTGTATGGAGAACAGGTGCAGAGGAAGCAGATGATTTATAATCCTTAGTGAGAGAAGATCAGTTTCCCTTAGAGACGTGCATAGTTGCTCCACTGCCCCGTCCTACCCTCCAACAACTCTGTTGGGATAGAGTCTGTGTCCAGAATAGGACTTGGTTTTAAACTGATCCATTGATCTTGATGTGTGTAAGTACGATAGGCTTGTTTCAGAGTATTACTGTCAGCCTAAATGTCCTCAGATCTCTCTCTTTGCCTCCCGCAAGAATAATTTTCACAGTTAACAGCAAGCTCTTAAATGCTAAATTTGTCACTTTTCAGAGCTCTAATGTAATTGATGCCTCCACATTATTTCATTTTGTTGTAGGCATGAAAACACACGTTGTTTTGCTCTACACTTTGAATTTGCTTAATTTCATTACCTTTCTGATGCCAAAGTCCTCCACTGTCCTGCCTGCATGGCGTCTTGTGAAGAGAGGACCTGACCCTGCTTTCTTTCTGCATCCAAATGAAGCACGCTTGAGTTTGCCAAGTCAGACGTGACCATCAGAATTGGATTCTCCAAATGTAGCTCCTGTTTGTGGACATGAACAATTAGTTCTGTGAAACTGCACATTTGTGAGGCTGCTTGGTCAGAGATTTCCTTCCTAGCTTTCCTTGGTTTACAGCGTGCTCTGCCGAGATTGTTTTTAACTGGGGCATCTGTGCTCTGGAGTTGTATTTAGGGAGCCTCTTTTGAGAACTCGCAGGTAGTAAGTTGTTACCTATTTGTTTATGGGGAATATTGGCTTTAAATTGCAGGCTGCCCGCGAGGAGCCCATTCACATTCTTAATGTTGCCATTAAAACCGACAGTGACGTTGATGATGATGGGCTGGCGGCCATGTTCAGGGAGTTCACGCAAAGCAAGGTAAGTTCCTTGGTTCTTTGCTCTGGAATGTGTGCTCATGCAGTACAGTTCTGTCTGCTTTGAGAAGAGTAATGATGAACATCCTTAGTTTATCCTGTCGGAAACCTGACCGCTTCTTTGGATGTAGCTGCACCTTTCTGAAGCCTCCAGGTCACTGCTTTTCTTTGTGCTGCATTTGAATCTGTCACATCAGGACTCCTCTTGAATTTTTGACAGAGTAGAAGACCTTGAAGCTTTTAAATGCATCAGGTCAATCTCCAAATGCTTGGAAAAAATGTACTGTATCCCTGTTCCTGGCTAAAGAGTTCTTATATGAGAACCAAAGGCGTGGGAGGTCATATTAAAAAGTATTTCCTGTATTGTGGTAGCCTTAATGCAATTAAAATTGGTTCTCCTTGTTGTTGTGGAGAGACAGCGTGGGCTGGAGGTGACCTCCTTGTGTCCCCATTGGTGTCTGCCTGCATTTGCTGTGCTGGGTGGTGTGAAAAACCTCCTCGACTGGCTTGTGGCTGCGAATAGCCCAGAGGTAGTGGGACCTGCTGCATCTGTGGGACCTGCAACAATAGGGGAGGACTGAGCGAGCGGTTTCTAACTTTGCTTCCCGGCGTGGGAGGTGGAAACAAGGGCCTCCAAAATGGGGCTGCTGTCCGCGGCGCTTCGGCAGCTTCTCGTCTCTTTAAGCAAAGAAAATAATCAAATACAAAAATTAAAACTAGTTCTGCTTTTCATCTGCTTGATCATGCTCCAGGCGTTTTATGGGAGGGGATAAAAGGAGAGAAATAAAAGGAAAAAAAAATCCAAAACACATTAAACTATCAAATAGGTTGATCCAAATTGTCCAAATAATCTTCTAGTCCCAGCATGTTGTGTGTGGTTTTTTTAATAGAAATTAGGATCATATACTTGTAAATGACTTGTGGAGGAGATTGAGGCAGTCAGTGTAAATGGAGTTTCTCCAGGTGCTGATGGCTAATCGCTCTGTAATAGCTGTGGACTTGCTGTGAGACCCACATTATTACGAGGTAATCAGAATCCTGTTGCTATGCTGTTATTGTCTGCCACTTGTGGAATTTTAAAAGCAATAACAATTTTTGCTTTTTAAATCATGGCATTATTAAAGTTATTTTCTTCCTCTTGCCATGAATATAGTCACTGATGCTCATTTTCAAAGGGCTTAACCTTAGTAAAACATTTCAGTTTGTGCTGAAAGGGGTTGTTTTGTACCTGGGCTAGCTGAGTTCTTGTTTCTTTTTTTGGTTTTGTTTTTCTTTTCTCGTTGCTTTTAAATTGGGAAAAGGAGGAGAAAGGAAAAAGTTTTAGAAAGAGGAACAGAATTACGAGGTCTTAACACTTCGAAAGATCCATGACATGGCAAATATTGACGGTAACGCTCATTGGAAATGCGGCTTAGTGGAATTGGATAGGGAAGCAATCAGAATGGATATTCTCTCATCTATTTGAAAAACTAAGTAACACCTATCCTTTATCACCGTTGCAATATTGACACATCTGCCCTTTGGTCTGGGTTGTCTGTGTGTTTATTGTGCCAAAATCAAGAATGTGCTACCTCCTTCCGTGAGTTAGTTCCTTTAAAACTCTTTCCATCCTTTTCCACAGCCTTACCACGTCTGTACTGTGGGCCCTTCAGAAAACAATCTTTTCCAAAAAGGGCGACTTACTTTGGCAAATGAACAAGAATATTTCCGGCAAGACTTGCATGTAACGCTTCTGCTTTGCTCGTTAGCCAGGCGCACCTGGAATATACCGTATTCTTGGGATTTGGTTACTTGCCCCTTCAAATTTCCAACTGATTGCCAGATAGAAATCAAATGTTGGCGGTGAGCAGACTGAAGTGGACCAGGAACTTACAGCACAGACGCAGGAGGATCTGCAGAGCTCTTTTAATTCGTGGAAAACTTGGATGTGTTCTTTTTCTGTTAATCTGGTTGCCTGATGCCATCCTTGCCTTTTTACAGAAATCGGTCCTGATTGAACATGGGATTCGGCGGCTGACTTTCCTCGTAGCGCAAAAGGTATTTTGATCTCTCTCCTGCTGCTCAGAACTCTTTGGTTTCTAGCTCGTAACAGCATTGCCGTTTGATATGTTGTTCCCAACTTAAATGATGCATTAACTATGTTTAGTTCTCTCTTCACTGTTTTTATTCTTTAAAATTTGAGATGGTTTTGATGAATTCGCTTAAGAAAATTAATTGACAATTGCAAACAATCTTGACATCTCTTGTATTCTTGAATTAATTCATTTTTGATTTTCATCCTAATTGCTAGCTTTCTTCTGCTTTTTTTTTTTTTGCTTGTCTTCCCGCGTTTGCACATTTCGTTTGTAAGGACTTCAGGAAACAGGTCAACTATGAGGTGGACCAGAGATTTCACGTAAGTACAAAGGGCCTAGAACACGGTGGTATTTTTGACGTGAGGCCAGGAGACATGTAAGTGACTCTGGGCTTCTTATTTGGGCATGTAATGCCAACGTTGCTGTGAGAGGCGAGTGAAGTGTTTAAACAAACGTCTTAACTCCAAATGCAGGAGTGGGCCTTTGCCTTCAGCGGGCTCCTCCACGTACCAAAGTCTCTCTCGTCACCTGGCTGAGCTCTCAAGTGCCACATTAACGCTGAGCTTGGTTCTTTCCGTGTTGTTTTGTGTTCGAAAATGTAATTATGCAACTAAATTTTTGTATTCCGTATGGAGTGCAATGATTTGTTCAGGCTTCTCACTGATTGTAAGTAACTTAGAGGAGGAGCTGAAGTGATTCGCTAAATCCTGTGACGTAGAAAATGTTTGATGCTCTTACTGCTCAGAATTACTTCTTACCCCAGGGCTTGGCTGTCACGGAGGGCCAGTTCAGCCCTGTTTTCAAGGTGGCCATGTAAGACCTAAAATAGATTTTTATCTCCTGTCTATCTTCACAGCTCTGGAAGCTACTAGAGCTGTTAAAATCAGCAAAAATAGTAGTTGAACAAACATGTGTATCGCCGTGTGAGAGTCGCTGCCCACAGTGCAGGTACACAGTCATGTCAGCTGACAGCTCCGGTAGGGAACTGGGCTCTGGAGAGGTGCTGGGACTCGAAGCAAGGAAGTCCAGGCTTTCAATTTAAAAAAGGAAGTTTCAGAGAACCTGGGCAATGAAATAGGAGAGTCTGTGGATGAGCACGGTAACGTGTGTCCGTGGTCAGAAAGGAGACAAAGAGTCGCACGGATTTTTCCCTGAGCTGGCGCTGAGAGCGCTGGGCTGTTGGGCTGCTCCCGGCTCCTCGGCAGCGTGGTGTGCCTGTCAGCTGTTTGCAAAGTTTGTAGAGCACCTCCGGGATCTTTTGAGAGTGTCAGTCTTTATTACTATCTCCTATTCTGCTCCGTTTATTACTGGACCAACTATTAACTTAGCCAGGGCCTGGGCTTGGGTTTGTTTTTGTTTTAATTACAGTCTATATAATTAGTTCCCAGCATGTTGAGGTAATAGAGAGTTGCTCCAGCAAGCTTCCAATTTCCTCATCTCATTAGGTTTTTAACATGATTATTAGTATAATAATCAACTATGATGATTTCTGTGGTAGCTCTTCACATTCTGCAGTTTGCAGGGTGTCTTGATTGGCTAATTTAGGCAAATTATTTTGATTGTCTTGATGATGGTTGGTTGATTAGAACACAGCAGGGGTATAATTCTTTTGCCTAGGAAATGCAGCACTCTTTTGGATTTTGGTACCAGAGCACTGATAATATTTTGTGTGTGCACATCTAATTATGATATTTGCCCACAACGCCAGTCAAATGCCTTGGAAGCGATTACATTAGTGATAGAATGAGCGTGGTTGGTGTTGGAAGAAATTGGCAGCGTGCAGAGGGGGACAGGTGGGAGGGATTTGGAAGAGAAGTGAGGAAACGGAGAAGTGGTTCTTTTCTTAGAGTGTAGTTGATGCTCGTAGGTTCACCTAATCAGGCTGGAAGACACACTCTAGACAAACACAAGTTATTTTACTCAACTGGGAGACATCAGGTGAAGTTCTCAAGGCTGTTATTTGTAGGAGGTGAGGAAGGTGCCTAGCCAGAAGGTTACTCCTAGCCTTAAAAGCTGTGTTGCTCAGTGGAGCCTTATATTCTGTTACCACGCACTGGTTGTTGCACGGAATCAGCATTTCGCTGACAGTGAGATGTGATTCCGAAATTCAGTGACTCCAGGTCAGATACCTCCTATTTCTCTCAGTATAAGACAGTTCTGGCAAGTTGTGTGTGCTCTCTCAGGTCACCCTTGGCATAAATGGCTGCTATTCCCGTGGTGGTGCAAAGCATTCCCACAACTGTAGAAGTGTAATTCCACAGCAATCGGTGGCTTTGCTCGCACGTAACTGGAGGGATGGGTAGAAGGATGCTGTCTCCTCTTTCTTTCTTCTTCTAAAACACGTGCAATATACAACAAAAATATAAAGCCCTTTCTGTTTGCTAGGATTTTATCCATGCGATAGAATAACGGAGAAACCCCCTATTTGGGGGATTTTTGAGAGTACTATTTAATAAACGAGTGTAAAGTTATTGGATTGCCATTCATAGTTTTCTTTGGGAGGAGAGTATTTCTAGCAGTAACAGTATGAAGAGAGCTATAGAATACAGATCATTGTTTTGTGTACCTTGGCTTCTGTGAGGGTGTGTTCATATCATTGTGCGGCTCCCAAACATTTCCAGAGTAATCATAGTGATAATTCAGCGAGAAGTTTCCCACTGCTGTCCGGACAGTTCCTTGCTATTGTCTGTTAATAATTGACAGTGATAACCAAAAGCCAATCAAGCCGCCTCTGTTGCTTTAGCAGAGAAGACAGGTTTAAACTACCTCGGCTGCCTTCTTGATTTTCCACCACTATTGGTGATGTTGGAAAAAGCAGCTTGTGACAGCTTCTGTCACCTCCTCTGCTGTGGTGCTGCCCCAGGTCTGGCTTGGGAGCACACTTGGGGTAGATCAAGTGGCTTTGCTTTTGTAGGGCTGACATCATTGCTTTTATTTTCAAACAGAGGGAGTTTCCGAAGTTCTTCACGTTCCGTGCCCGGGATAAGGTGAGTTGTATATTCTTAGTATTTTTCCTAAATGTTGGCTTTATCCTTCTTTGGTGTAGCTGTTCCTTGCCGGTCTAAGCGGGTGGGAGCTACCTGAGCCCAGCTTCCCTGCTCAGAGTGGTGTTTTCCTCTCCCTCGCTGGGCCAGTCATCCACACGCGCAGCGATTGATGTTGATAACAATGACAAGTCTGGGATTTGGGGATAAACATTTGTTCCTTTGCAAGCCTGACCTGAAGCTTCTGTTGATGCAGATTTTAGTTGCGGTGTAACCGGGGAGCGTTGACAGCAGGACAGGGATTCAATACCCAACTTTCTGACTTGCGTGAAAAAGAGTTGGGGGCGGGGGTGTGCTTGGGAATTTGCTGTCTTGCAATTTGTCTTCTGCTCTCAGTATTTCAGTAATTCCGACGCAGCTCTTGGTGCTAATGACTCTGCGTGAGAGAAAATTCGGGGTTGGATTCATTTGGACTGATAGCTTTTTAGTTAAATGTAAAATTTCATGAGGGGTGTTGTCTAGTTCTCCCATCTTTAGTGTTTCTTAACCCACCCTCCTCTTTTCCACCCTCTGATGCCACATGCCTCCAGTTTGAGGAAGACAGGATTTACCGTCATCTGGAGCCAGCTCTGGCTTTTCAGCTCGAGTTGAACCGAATGCGAAACTTCGACCTGACGGCCATCCCGTGTGCCAATCACAAAATGCATCTCTACCTGGGAGCAGCCAAAGTTGAAGTGGGAACAGAAGTGACAGACTACCGCTTCTTCGTGAGGGCTATTATAAGGCATTCGGATCTGGTTACCAAGGTGAGTTTTGTCACCCACGCAAGGTCTCTTTCCACAGCAGTGGAAGTCATTCTAGGAACCTGCGCGCAAACATAGTGCCTGCGTAAAGTGCCGGGGCTGCGTGCCCTCTCCTTCCCTGAGTTGGCCCTGGCGTGTCTTTGAAGACTTTGCATTCCTGTGCCTGGAGGAGATTTTTCTGCTGTAGGAAGTAAATTATTTTTTGGCTGCATCTGGCAGGAAGCCTCCTTTGAATATCTGCAAAATGAGGGCGAGCGATTGCTTTTGGAAGCCATGGATGAGCTGGAGGTGGCGTTTAATAATACCAACGTGCGCACGGACTGCAATCACATCTTCCTGAATTTCGTGCCTACTGTCATCATGGACCCATCTAAGGTACAGTCCCTTCCCTAGCTGTGAACCATTTGTTTTTCTCGGTCTTGACTCACCAGAATTAAATCCTCTTTTGTTGCCTTTTTTACGCTACGTAAGTGCACCCCTCGACTGAGCACATTTTAGTGCCGTTGGTGAATGCCAGGCAGTTTCTACCGGCCATTTCATAACAGAAAGCACCTGAAATTGGGGACCAATATTAGAAGTGGTGACATGTGGATCAATTTAGTTCCTCTGCAAGCACTGGAGCTTTGCTTTTCAGTAAAGGAAGTGGAGTCACGTAACCAGTGAACATCTCTAACTAAAGATTGCTTTAGTTGAGGTGCTAAACCAATTTTGTTTCAAAAGGGGAGAGAATAACTTTTATTTCAGCCCATTAAGGCAAGTTTGTTTCATGTTGGGAACCTGTTTGGCATTAAGGAAGAAGGAAAGCTTGGGTTTTCCTCCAGTCTATGAATTAAATACTAAATATAAGATTTCAGAACGAGTGGAACTTGTATTTTTAGGGGAGTAACTCTGGGCTTCAGGCAATGCAGCTCACTTCCTCTGTGTAAACTGAACAGCAGTTTGTTCAAAATACAGTTGGTATTTGAAACTAAACTTATTTTTTTGTTGTGTGTTTAAGATAAACAATTTTAATAAGGAAATAGATTTAAATGCTCTTCTTTTTGTTACAAAAGTCCAGATTGCATCCAAATAGAATGTGAGATAAATCATGAACTTGAAAAGAATTTGTGAATTCAGCTACAAAAAGAAGTGCCTCATGTTCGGTCTCTGATACAAAACCACAGAGATCAACATTATAAATAAATGAACATTAAGCTTTGTAGATGCATAAATGAAAGTGTTTGGGCATAAAGCATGTTTCTGGTTAGCAGAGCCACCACAAAGAAAGTCCCAAATAAACTGTAAAGGCTGCGTTTAGTTGGAAATCAACATTCTGTCCGTGCTTACCGAAAGATGAGAGCTGACCTTTCCTTATGAGAATAACTGAAAGTTTTAAACGATGACTTGGTTATCAAAATAAGTATCTCTTGCTTACTGGCTTTCAAACCATGATTAAAAATTGGTGGCTTAAACTGCTTTTGAATAAATCCTCTCTCGGCGCATCCAGAATCTTTAGTTCCCCGGAGGTTCAGGAGATGCTGGGCTGTTCAGCCTGGGGAAGTCAGGTTGCCCTCAAATGTCTGCCGTGACTTTTCCCTGAGCTGCTGGGGAAAAGAGACTTTTTATTTTTTGAAAGTATGCTAAAACCAGCCTGTAAATTGCCTTCTTTTAATATGCGCTATTTGCCAGCAGTAGTACATTATTATAAAGTTTAATGGAACACCAGAAGGCCGAGCTCCGAGTAGTAATTGCTTTGCTGATTTAAAGCGCCGTACCGCTTGCGCGCTGAAACATGAGTGTCGTGCGTGGAAGTTGTACGTAACTCTGTGTCAAGGATTTCACTTCCCTGCCTTTGGAAGGTCTCAGCCACGAGCTGTGCCTGTGGGAGGAGAGGGAGGGAGGGGATACGGTGGGTACGCTCTGCCTTGCTGAGGTGAGGACAAGCAGGTCACCGAGGTCCCGCGGCAGCGCTGGGCACGTGCTGCTCCTCGGCGCTTCCATCGCTCCTCTGCTGGGATGTTCTTCCCCTGCACTGGGCTGACTCCATGAGCAGGAGCTCAGCTGGCGGGACGAGGGGTGACAAAGCGATGGATGTGTCTGGAAAAGTGAGGGAGATTCTGCTCCTGTGTTTTAAGATCGAAGAATCTGTGCGAAGCATGGTGATGCGCTACGGGAGTCGCCTGTGGAAACTCCGCGTCCTCCAAGCCGAGCTGAAGATCAACATTCGTTTGACGCCGACCGGGAAGGCAATTCCCATCCGTCTCTTCTTGACCAATGAGTCGGGCTACTACTTGGACATCAGCCTGTACAAAGAAGTGACAGACTCCAGAACAGGGCAGGTACGGTTCCACAGAATCACAGAATCGTTGAGGCTGAGCGATTTATTGGGAGTGGGCACGTGATACCTGATGAAGCCTTTCGGTGGCGTGCAGTGTTTTCAGGTCACAGAATACTGCTGTTCAACTTTGGCAAAAGAGGAAGAATATAAAGATTGTCTTGCAGTAGGTGTGCAAAACACAGTCAGTTTTGTAAGGCTGCGTCTCTTCTGGTTGGTTTGGACGTACCTTCGTCTGTCCATCTGTTTTCCTCTGTGGCAGGGCGCTCAAAAAATTCGGAGAGGTAATCGCTGTTGGTGCTCATCGCGTAGGATGTAATAAAAAATATTAATTACACATTTCCCTGAGTAGATAGAGAAAATCTGCGAACTTATCTTTTAAATTTTAAAGATATAGGGAATGACCTGCTTAGGGTGATGGAAAATTATTGAAGGTGCTTTTATATCATTTTTATGAAGCATAATGGGCTATTTTGCAATGGTTGTGGCTATTCTGGTATTTCTGCTTTTCATGGCGCAGGACTAGTGTAGTTAACTGGCTACATATGCTAAAATACGCGGAGCATAGGATGCATGAAAAATATTTAAATACGGAAATGTTTACATCTCCCTCTGTAATAATCTCTCTGTCGTGCAGTAGTAGCAGCAGAATAAATCACTTGGACGCCGCTGATGTTGAACACAAAGTGCTGAGTCACCTTTTCTCCCTCTCTTCTCCATTTCAATTTTTCCAGCGAGCTGCCTGGCCATCCAGCCTGCCCGGTCCTGAAGATCCTAGAACAGATAGAGTCTGTATGTTTTACTTCATTTCTGCCTTTGAGCAGAGATGAGGAAAGAAAAGAATATATTAATAGCCTCCAGTGGCTGAGCCTACCACTTGAGCTTTGTTAGTCATTTGTGAAGGTCACCTTTCCTCTTAAACTCTGTCTCTGATGAGCTTTGTCTTTTCCAAGTGAGGGAATGTGTTTGTGTCTGTACAGCTTTTAGCAACTTTTCCGATATTGGATTTTTTTGTATTTGATTTTATTTTACCCAGGTCCTATTAAAAAATTACACTGATAGGAATTAGTTCAATTAACATTTTGAGTAGTTGGGAGGAAGATTTGTCTTACAAAGCTTGGAGGTATTAGATTTTTAAGAGATTTTTTAAAAGACTTTAGTAAATCTTCCCTTTTGTGATGGAGTTGCGTAGGATGGGTTCGGATACGTGTATTTGTAACAAAATTATTGCTGTTCTGTTAAAAACAGCCTGATCGTGTGGCTTCTGCCAGGCATGTTTCTTGAAAGCCTTTCCCAACCATTATGATTCTGCGATTTTAAGATTCTACCGAGCAGCTGGTGCGCTGTTGTCCCAGCTGAGCAGTGCTCCTC
Source organism: Apaloderma vittatum (assembly GCF_000703405.1). Lineage (NCBI taxonomy): Eukaryota > Metazoa > Chordata > Aves > Trogoniformes > Trogonidae > Apaloderma > Apaloderma vittatum. The sequence goes on along the minus strand of NW_009728186.1, from coordinate 22,493 downwards.
CTGCTGCTTCGCTGAAATAGATTTCCTTCGGAGGCCTGGCTGAGTGCAATATATAGTGCCATGAAACATGGCAGCTGATAATTCATGTTGCTACTCTGGGAAAATCTTTTAAACTTATAATATCAAAACTTCAAGCCAAATGACATATGCAAGTCTTGACCTAGCTTCCATGATCAGTCAGTGGAGATACGGATACCGGTGCTGCTCGACTCCATAAATAACAGAGATCTCCTCTCGGCTCCCAGCTATCGCAATCCATCGGCGTAGGTACGGCATCAGGGGAAATACCGGTGAATGTGAAGTCATCTAAGTCACAGGCTTTTTTTTTTTTTTTTCTGCGGGGATGTGGCTCTGTTCACTACCGTGATGTGGTAATAAGTCAGCGATACTCGGATCGGAGCGGTAATGGTCCAGCCCTGCCTCCAAAGGGTAGTCGCCTGTGATGAAGCGCGGTGGCACAGGGGACACGAGTGTTACCGTGTTTGTAGAGAACAGAAATAGGCCTGATGAGGCTGCAATATCCTGCTGATTTTGGGTAAAATTGGGATGAGAGGGCTGTATGGAACCAGGGGCTTAAGGCATCCTCGGTTGTGTTTGTGCTGCAGATCATGTTCCAGGCATATGGGGACAAACAGGGACCACTTCATGGGATGCTGATCAATACCCCGTACGTGACCAAAGACCTGCTGCAGTCCAAGAGATTCCAGGCGCAGTCTTTAGGGACATCGTATGTCTACGACATTCCCGAGATGTTTCGGCAGGTACGTGTTCTTACGGCCCAGTGGGTCATTCTAAACTTGTGTGCCTGCGAAGCGCTTCTCTCGGTTGCCCTCGTTGCTTGTCAGGAAAACCAGGGGCCTGAAGCTGGAGAACTGCGGTCCTCAGGGTCTGTGCAGCTGTGGACTGAGCCTGCTCTGAAAGAAATGAGTTCTCTAGATACACCGCTGCTGTGATTCTGTTGACAAGTCGAACGGTAGAAGCTGAAATGTAAACCATCTTCTGTTCCTTGTGTATGTTTTTCTGGTTTTCCACTCTGCTATTTAGCCTTCCAAGAGGGTTAGGCAGGGCAGGGGCAATAGTTCCTAGGACAAGATCCATACACCATTGGAGGTGTTAACGAGTTGCAGAATTTATTGTGGATCTTGATTTGCTGGGTTCTGTCCTGAACCACATAAATTAAATTACGCTACTTCGAGTGAAATTGTGTTTCATGGATCGAATTCCAAAGTAAGTGATACCCACTGAATATTATCAGTCAGACTGAGTATTTTCAGAGGGATATTTCAGAGAGAACGTTAAGTCACGGTGGATTGAATAAAAATATTTGCGGATGATTTCCTTAACAAGAATTTATCTTTTCGCCGTCCAGTCTTTGATTAAACTCTGGGACTCTATGAATGAACACGCGTTCCTGCCAACGCCACCGCTGCCTTCTGACATACTGACCTACACGGAACTGGTGCTGGATGATCAGGGCCAGCTCGTGCACATGAACAGGCTGCCGGGAGGAAATGAGGCAAGTTGTACTTTCTTTAACGCTACTTTTCTTTCCGTGTCCTGCAGTACATTGTGTTTTGGACTAGGTTTGACAATTGTAATGAAAATTTACCAGCCAGGCACAAAATCTATTCATTCGGTCTTTCACAGATGAAATCTCTCTCTTGAAAATGAGATTTTTTGTTTCATTAAAAATTAATACTTTCCATACAACGGGTATTTTAACCTCCACAGTAAATGATGATTCCATTTCAAACCTGTGCCTATGCTGTTTTTCCTTTATAATTAAAAAGTGCTCATTCAGCTATTCCAGGTAACGGAGGTTTGTGTTTGAGCGAAGTACGCTTTACAAGACTAAATAGGAATGTTTTCATTTGCTTAAAAAACCCCAAACAAAACCCCAAACGGAAAAACCAATTTTATGCTTTCCATTTAAATACACTCCGTGTTTGAGTAGTGTGTTGGCAAGGTGTGAGCAACATCCCCCTCTAGTGAACGACTGACTTGAGGCCGACAGCCGGCGGCGGCTGCCGGGGAGACCGAGTCGCTCGTGGCTGTTGTGGTGGCCTTTGGCTCGTGCGTCCTTACATTAGCAAGCCAAAGACTGCAGCACTGAAATGGCTGGAGATTAAAGCTAATGAGTAAAAGATGTGCTTATTATAGGTTTGTTGGGGTTCTTTTGCCTAGGCTAGATGGTAGTTTAGATTTAGTAATTTAGATTTGAACAGTTCCGAGGGGTGGTGTCGTTTAATTTTGTTCTCAGCGTCATTGAACAAGCACCGTCCTTTGACTAGATGCGTAACTGAAGATTTGCAAAAGCTCTGTTCAAAACCGTCAGGTGTAGTGAGGAGGGGAAATGGGGGTTTTCATCACTATTTACTGCGGGTATCTTGTCAGGGGAAGGTTCTGAATATGCTGTTTTCAAGCCGAACCTAATCGGTAAATAGTGACTGTGGGAGCACTACGTCCTTGTCTTTTGCTGGTCTGTAGGAGAAATGTTTTAACTGGCATAATTAAACCTGAAATGAGCTATTCCCTGCATCCGTAGCGAGAGCTGGGGCTGCGGCGCTGTGGAGGCTTATGCCATCATCTTTCTCTCTTTTCTGCTCTCGTTCAGCGTTTGAGTGGATGGTGGCTGGGGAAATAGCAAAGTCCCTCAGGGACGTAGCTCTGTTCTTGCTGAAATTACAAGCACAGAGCTGCCTGGGCATGAACATGTAGTGTTTACTCTGCCAGTATGAATACAAATAGTCTTATTATAAGAGATTCTGTACCCAAAGACCACCAAAAAAAAAAATTAGGAGCTTTTTTTAACCCTTGGTAGACTTCCTTGTGCTCAATCTGTATAGAAATGACAAGGCTCTGGTGGTGTGCCTGGTGCCGTTATCGAGTGCATGGGTTCAGGCCCTGCCTCTGTGGCCGTTGAATCACCAGAAAATGAGATAAGCAAGGGGAAAGTGTGATGCTCCCCCCACGTTTTTCAGTTTGGCTGCGGGAGATGTCTTCTTGTGGAGGTATACGGCAGAGTCTAACCTGCCATTTAGTGATTTCCCGGAAACGAGGCGAGGGCGCTGCCCGCAGAGACGAGATCCCGGCGCGGGGCTCGGGGAAGCCCCACGAGCAGTCGAGCTGAGGAATTGCTCCGAGCTGTCAGTCTGGCCTGTCTGCAGCTGGACGAGTCGCCGTTGGACCAATTGCATCTGGAATGAGGTCTGAGGCTTCGGTATTGAATTCTGTTCCCCGCAGCCGGCACACACAATAGTGCTCATTCACCCGGCGGAGGGCGAGGTTCCGGCAGCGGCCTGAAGGACGGGTGACATTCAGGAGGTGACGAGCTGCCAAACGGATTCATTCCTCCTTTATCTGGATGAGCTGACTTCAGGCTTTTATGGTTTAATTCTGTTCAGCTGAGGAAACAAATTCTCCCAAACGCACGCTCCAAGTTTCTCTTTCCAAAGCAGATGGCTGCAGGGGCGGAGAAGGACAAGGCAGGTTGTGAGATAAATTCGGAGCGTAAGCCTTTTCTTTAAGGTGCGAAGTGGATCCATTCTGCTTTTTATTTTTTATTTTTTTTGAGAGTCAGTCTGCATAGCTTCTGGGCAGAGAAATACAGCATCTTATCTGCCAGGAAGCAAAGATCCTTGGGGTAATCCATCTACGTGGCAGTAGCTCGTAGCGTTGCATAGGAAGAGGAGACGAGCCACAAGGAGCAGGAGCAAATATTAATCGGTTCTGCCCTTCTTCCACGTGATGCAATGGTGAACCATTCTCAAAATATGGCATGTTCCTTTGGCTTTCTCAGCTTCGTCTGAATTTGTTAAGGGAGAGTTTTGTCCTCAGATAGATTTGTTTGTCTACAAAATGTCAGAAGCCCATGTGTGCTGAAAGTCGTTTTAGAGGGTAGACAATCCCTAAAGAACGGGGCATCGAGGTTCCCAAGCCTGCTTAGCAGCCTTAGTCAAAGTTTTCACCGTTTCACTTTGCTCATATCCTAGCAAGATGGGATTGCTTTGGAGTGTTACAAGGATAATTTAGGTGGCTGTGTTTTAAGAGTCTTTGAATTTGTACGTACTGAGCACTGCATATTGTGTTAGCCAGCGTTTCCTGGGCTTCTGTTAGTGACCCTTGTTGGTCAGTGCCGATAGAGCCTGCGCCCCAGAGAGCCAGAGGTGGGAGCTGGTTCCAGGTCAGACCCCCATGAGCTGACAGACGGGAGTGCCTGGTAGGAGGTTTCCAAGTGAATGGTTTAGGGTTTTTTTCAATTTTTTTCCCTCCCCTTTCTTCCTGGTAAAAGTTGCTATTTTTCTGAACCCAGAGTCTTTTGAGAGATTGCACCTCGTGTGTTTTTTAGTGAAGAGGAAATTTCTATTGAAAACTTCCGACTGCAGTAAATAGAGCTTCTGTTTAGTGCATTTAGGTTCCTATTACTGTTCTACTTGGTTTAGATCGCAGACTCACGCACAGCTGTTCATTCCCTGATGGCAAGCGAGGGCTGTGCCGCTGTGGTATCAGCTGTTGTGAGGCAGGGCTTGTCTTTCCTGTTGGAGCTGTGCTACATCGTACCAACAATTACACTTTCTCTATGTGCGAAGGGGTCAAGACACTCTTCCTCTTAAAGCATTCAGCTGAGCTGAGTGCCCTAATTGTTTTAGCTGGCAGGCAAAATTGAGAAACCAGCATAAAATCCAGGAGATCTGTGGTCACTGTGTTCAGCTGGATGTCAACAACCCGCGTCGCAATCCCCGCTCTAACGCGGGGCAGAGCAGGAGCTCGACGCTGCGTTTCTCTTCGATTCTGATTCTCCCGTCCTCTCAGAGTTCACAAGCAGCGATCTGGGCTAACCTGGCTATCTTTTCAGGAAAATCTGTGAAACGAGAATTCTCGAGAACTTTCACAACCCAAGCGGTTTTTCTGCAGTTCGCTTGCGACCACCTCACGTAGCCCACCACCTCCGTTGGCAGTAATTATCTCTTTGCTTGTAGTCTCAACAAAGAAGCCAAGGACTTAATGGACCATGAAAATACAACTTGCTATTTATTCCTAGACAGTGCTGGCTCCTTCCGAGCGGAGGATCCGGGCTCGTCGTGGCCACGCAAGGGAGCTTGCAGTGCTGCTGGCCCTGCAGAAGCCTTTTCCCAAGCTCTTGTCCACCTCAGGCAGCCAGAGTCCTTCCTGAAACACGTCTGCTGCCTGGATGTTGCCTGGAGTCTTCTGCTAGGTGCTTTCCCTTCTGGATCCTTCATGTTAAGCTTGGGAACTGTGTCCTGCTCTCTAGTTACTCTTTTTTTTACACGTGTGTCCTCTAGTACTAGTCCAGCTGCTTTGACACTTCGGCTCATGCGCCAGACTGTTCTGATAAGCTCTGTCTGGTACCGTAAGACTTGAGTGAGCCATTCACCAGGCTCAATGTGCCGTGCTAAAAAGTTGAGAACAGTTTGCAAATAATTCTCAGAGCCGGCAGGTACAGAAGGGAGCCAAAGAAGGCAGCGTTTTATCGGCAGAATCAAACCCCAGTCAATAGCTGCCTTCTGATCCTCCTCAGTGAAGACTGAAAAGACTTTAGGACAAATAGGATATAATTTGTTGTGCAACTGTGAAGGTATCAGGAGCTGAGTACCAGAGGTGGATGCTCAGCCTGACTCAGAGCTGACTATTTAAGGTCACACCATTGAAATGTAGAGTTTCTGTAAGTGTGTGTAGGGGGGAAAATTCTTGTTGTTTGTACGCATTTTACACTAAAATGTCCTTAAGAAAAAGTTTTAAGTTCATACCACAGCCTGGAAGCTTATCTGGGTTATAAAACAAGACTTGCAACATTTCCGCTAATTTAAGCGTGTGGCAACTCGCACCATGTTTTAAAATGTGTTGGTTGCAGTAGCTCTGCTGAAGATCCAACCTGCGCTGGAGTGACACGCGCTTCGAATGCCCCTTGGAGGTGACTTTCTTCTGCAGATGAGCATGTGAGCTGAAATCTTAGCGTGAGAAGGTGATTCCCTCAGCCCGTTGGAGAACTCATTGTCATTCCTGAGCTTGGCGTTCTGGTGTTTTTCTGTAGTGTTTTACGGGTTTTGACTACAACTTGCCACGATCCTCTGGTGCTAGGGCTGCGCCATCAGCTGATAAAACCCAACTAATCTTCAAGAACAAGAGGAAAGCGAGTGGAAAGAGGGGCTCCAGCAACACCCCATTGTACCAGCCTCTCACCCTCACGCAGCAGCGCCCATGGAAAATGTGTCATTTTCCCTATTGGCACTAGATGTCACAGTTTTTCCTTCTCAGAAGCATGAGGAGCAGAAATAATCCATAATGGGAGCCGTCAGCTGGAGTGGTGGCAGGCACCTTGCTTGTGAAGGTGGGAAGGTGTGGCTGGGTGAAATTCAGGAGAGCAGCGGGCAGAGAGCTGCGGAAACTCCGCTTTGGCCGCTCCCTGGATCGCCGGGGGCCGAAAGGTGTGGCTCAGGAGTTTTGCACAAGCAAAGCTCAGTGGCTGAGCTGCGTGTTCTGCTTTGTCACCCCGTGTTCCTGCGTTTTGTGACAGGCTCGGGGTGTGAAAATATCCGCTGGGCTGCTTACAGAGGATGGCAAGTGCTGGAGAAAAAGCAGAGGATGGCTGATGGCAAAGTCTGTGAAATAACACGAAGGGGAAGGCGAACACCTCGTGCATTTTCCCACCCCTGCTCCAGCCCCACCACTGTTTTTCCCAGAGATTACTGTGAAAATAGTTGTTCCTCTCTGGGTTTCCCAACCCTCCTTCCTGATGAGTTTTGGGAACAATCCTGACCTGAAGGCTCTTCTGGCATTAGGACTGGCTTTAATTAACGGGGAACAGGGGTGACTATTTGTGCTGCACAGCGAGCGATGTCTGCTCCTCTGAAATACTTGGGATGCAATTTCAGAAGGTGATCCTTCTTGGGCAGAATAATTTTAGCCCCTGTCGATGAGACGCTTGGGGGTCACAATGAGACGCGAGGGTAGGGATTAGGGCAGAGCACGCTTCTGTCATTGGCTGGAGAATGTTATTTTTAGTAAAAGGTGGATCTCTTGTGACAAGTGCAATATAATACGAATGAAAAGAGAGTCCCCTGGCATCACCAAAAGCTTTTTTCTCATTTATATGCTTAGATCTTCTAATGTAACTTTGAGTAGTGGGGGTGTACGTGGGAGGATGGGACCGATGCATGTCCTGGGGTGGACAGAGGTCTCTGGGTCTGAAGAGTGGTTGTACCGTTATGCAGGAGTACTTCACCAGATGCAAACTACTTCAGCAGAAGTTTTCAAGCCTCACTCTGCCTGGGCAGAAGTTATTGCATAGTTTGGGGAAAAAAAACGCTTTTGTTTTGGAGAAGAAGCTGGCAGTGTGGCTCACAGTTGGTTTCGTGGGCTCGCAGCAGGAGCTTGAATCGATAGAGGATTTGGTTGGGGTTCAAACATGATGCCTTTTGCTGTCCCACACTGTGCAAGCTTCATACCTTGCACTGCAGATGTGTGTTGTAAAAACTACTTTTACGCTGCCTTTAATGTTTGTGGGGTTTTTTTGAGCTTTCCTTGTGGTGCTCTGTGTGTCCACTCGCTTTCCCTGAACATCCCCTGGCCTCGTGCTGCTTTGCTTCCCGGCTCGCCGTCTGCATGCCCCGTGGTCCGGAGTGGGAACTCGGGTCCCTGGCAGCGCGCTGTGCTGCCCCGCCTCGTCCTGGACCCGTTCCTGCCGATCTCTCTT
>NW_009728186.1:5408-14757 GCF_000703405.1 Apaloderma vittatum | reverse complement strand
CGGGCCAACGGGCGCCCGGCTGTGCCGCCCGCGACCGCTGCTGGGATCGCCGAGCGACACCTTTGTTGGAGCCAAGAAGGAAAAGAAGGAATCCTGGGTTCTGGCAAGGCATCGAGTCGGAGCACCTCTAGTAATCCACGTGTGTTCTGCCCCTTTTTCTAGGAGTTGATTCATGCTGAGCATAAACCTTTTACGGCTTTTGGTCATGGTGTAAGTGCAGAGGGTCTCTCTTTTAGATGTGAAGTTCGAGGCGTCACGTTGGAATGATGAAATACTAAAATTGTTTTCTCTGCATCAAGTAAAATTCCTGGGGGTGTCGTCATTACCCCTCTAAAACACATCTTGTCCACAGCCACGCAGCAGAGGGATTCAGCTGCCTGGGGCTGGAGGACACTGCTTTACCTCCAGAATAGACAGAGGTTGTGAAGGGAGAACAAAGCACGTGTTCCTTGATTTTCTGTCAGCTACGCCTCTCCAGATCCTGCTGGAAAGAAACCTAAAAGCTCCCTGTGCCCCAGCCCCAGCCGCCGCTTGCATTGGCTTCCCTTCCTTCGGGCTCGCTCGTGCTTTTGGGAGGGAGACAGGGATCGGTTTGTTCCCTCATTCCCCTTGGTGCTTGTTGTCACCAGCTCCGGCTGCCAGCAGCAGTCAATTTGGAACTGCTTCAGCGTGTGTGTTACCGCTCACATCGATAGCGCAATTAATGTTGAAGTCAATTTTGGTGTTAATTTTAGGCCATGATTAGTGTTGACACTGGGTGTCAAGCTAACGGCGTTTATGAGCGCCGTGAAAACGAGCGTTTGGTTAATATCGTGGTTTTACTCTCTGTTAATGGTTCCGTTAAGCCGAAGATCTAGTGGGAGAAGATATAAAATTATATATATATAAAACTTGTGTGTAATATATGTGTGTCGTGCAATTGTGCATTGCTGGTGCTGTTCAGGGAGCAAATGACATCTGAGTGCTGAATCCTAATCACAGTTTGGAACATCAGAAATAATGATCACTTCTGATCGGAGGTTGTGAATAATTCATCTGGTTTGATTTTCACGTCCTGTCCAGTGATACTTTTCAAACCAAATGTGTTCCTACAGGAGAATAATGGTCCCACTTCTTATGGAAATACCGTGGCACAAATCATTTTGCCAACATAAAAACAGTTAAATAAGATGGTTCCTGCTTTTATTTTTCTTCCTCCTTCTCTTCTTCATTCCCGGGTGTGCTGGGAATAGAGCTGTGGCAGGAGCAGCACTTCCAGACTGCGCTGGCTCTTAAAAAGAGCCCATTTCGAAGCCACTGCTGCTTCCCATCACCCATTATTGTTCTGACAGTGCTCTTAGGTGATTAGCTCAGCCTGTCTAATTAACCTGTGAACTCTCTGGTTTTTTGGCATGCTGCCGTTAACTTAAAAATCTCATCATCTTCTTCTTTTTTTTTTTTGGCCTGAAATAGAAAGCTATCCTCCACTGCCCATAAATTTAACCAGAATCTACATTGTTCGTAGCAGAAAAAAAATCCTTAGTCGTGCCCTGTGATTTTTATTACCGGATAAATGGCACAAAACATTATTAGGGAGGCAAAAAGACATGCAAGTTAATAAAGTGGCACGCTTTAATTTTTCTTTTCTTAAACTGCATACAATTGCTCCGTGTTTATACTATAAACTGTTTTCAAGAGTTTGTGTTTACTGTCTCCTGGCTAGATATTTTTCCTATCCTGTTAGTGAGCACCAACAAAAGGGATTTTATTTATGTAGCGGATACATGTCTTGGGTTAGGAACTAGTCCAAGACTTCTGTTAGAGTGTGAGTTTTCTAAATAGATAATGTTTTCTGTACTGTCAAAAATCATCAGGCTGGTTAAAGTGAGGAAAATCTCTGAATCTTGGTAGGCAAGACAGGCTGTGGCACCAGTCCCAGCACTGATCCCCGAGCTCATTCATCTGCCTCACACGTGAGCTGAGCATGCTAGGACTTTATTTTCAGTGTGTCGTGGTTATTGTGTGGATTTCTGGTGCACCTTCATGTGTTTCTACCTTGCAGTTGACTGTGGTGACAAGTATTTAACAAATAAAAAGCCTGAGCCTGTCTCCTGTGTCTCCTGTGGCTTCATGTGACGGTGCTTGAAGCTTCCTGGTGTGGTCGTGGCTGGTGGGATGAGTGTAGCTGTAAGGAACGCCCCTGGCAGCTCTTCTCCTGCAACAATCGGGTCAGAAAGACAGAGCTCACTTTTCTTCTCCTTTTTTCACTTTATTCTTCCTTTTCCTGCTATTAAAGTCCAGCAGAAGAGCAGAAGTCCAAGGAACCCCTCTGGCTGTGTAGGCTGGTCTGGGGTGGACAAGGTTGCTCCTCTGGCCTCTGGAGCCGGGGGGTCTGTGTGACCCCAGGTCTCTTTGCACACACTTTTGGTCTTTGTGCCTGACCAAGAGCGGCAGCCACTTGTTTTACAGCGGTGCAACTTCTCCCTTTAATTTGGTATTTTAGCAAAGCGTCCCGCCGCCTTTTAGGAATTTATGCTCCTGTCTTTTGAAACTGCTGCAGCATCTCTCTCTTCCAAACGTTGCGGTTGGGTGCTGCGATGTCACCGTAAATCTGCAAATATTCCAAGGCAAACAGATAAATCCCTGAGTCAAAATAGCAGTGGATGAGACTGTGACCAAGGAGAAGGTGAACTGAAGCACCATCATTGTGTTCACGTGCAATCTCTCAAAAGGGGACGTGTGAGGGAAGGATGTGCCAGTAGTCAGTTGTAGTGTTTTGGGCTTGCTGCCTGCTTTACTTCCAATGACCCTTTGATTGATTCCTCCGCCTTTTTATTTTTTTTAATGAGCCTGTTATGGCATATCTTATTGCAGATGCTGATTGGATCTCAGCTGTGTACCGTGCCATTTTGATTTGGATTAAATGGCACATATCTATCTGCTGCTTCTCCCCTCGCCCCCTCCCGCTTTAGTTCATCATGTTCAGAATTCAGAGTCTCCGCAATGAGAGTTTCAGCCCTCCTGATTGCAGAGGATGTGCAATCGGCTTGAGGAATGTGTACTCAGAGCTTATGATCCCTGGGCAAGCGAGACTGGGTGATGCATGTGGCTTTCAAGGGACACTGCTATTTCCATCTGTTAATGGCATTCCAGGATGGCCAACTCCCCGGCACCGTGATACGCGACCGCTGAGAGATGGGAGATGCGGGGTACGGATGTTACTGATCTCCATAACATGGGCCCGAAAACATCATCTGGTGATTTTTAAAAAGAAAAATATGCAGCGAAAAAAGCATTACTTACACAGGCAGGTTTGGAAAGAAAGTGCTGCAGTGTTTGGGAAGGAAACAGCCAAGGATATGAAAGGAAGGGCAGAAAAAAAACAAAATGGAAGTAGCTGTGAAATGAAAGGATTATTAAAATGAGGGGACGGTGGAAGAGAACGGGGGTGACGAGGTTCTGGGGTGGTATCTGGGCAGCCTAAGCAGAAGGTGAGGAATCCTGTAGAGCCGCACGTCCGTCCTCACCCTGTGAGCTCTGGCGCACGGAAGAAAGGCAGCACCCTGCGAGAGAGGCATTCGCAGGATGTGGTTTGGACCTGTGGCAAATCCTTGAATGGCGAGGAGGAAGGGCCAATATTAGTGTCTTAGCTGGGAAGAGAGTGGTGGAGGATGTGCTCTAGCGAGTGTGGCAAGGATCAGGTCCTGCCAGCTGTGCTCTGCCCTGGCAGCACGTGTCAGAGCTGCTGTTACCGGAGTTCCCAAAGAAAGTACACCAAGTGCCAAGAAAATACACCAAGTGCCAAGAAAATACACCAAGTACATCTCACACAAGAAAAAGGGCCCCTGCCTGATTCCCCTCTTTCACATCTTGAAGACATACATTTAGTTTTTGTTGCTCTCTGATTGCAGATCGGGATGGTGGCCTGGAAGATGACTCTGAAGACGCCCGAGTACCCAGAAGGCCGCGATATCATTGTCATTGGCAATGACATTACCTACCGGATAGGTTCCTTCGGGCCTCAAGAGGACGTGCTGTTCCTGAGGGCTTCGGAGCTCGCTCGCACCCACGGCATTCCCCGGATCTACGTGGCTGCCAACAGCGGAGCCAGGATCGGTTTGGCTGAGGAGATTCGGCACATGTTCCATGTAGCTTGGGAAGATCCTGATGACCCGTACAAGGTGAGGAGGCACAGGAATCAGAGGTGAAGCTCAGTGATAGCTTACAAAAAAAATCTTATTTTTACACTTCTTCTTTTAATGGAGGTGAGGGGAAATAATTGCCAGGCTGTCACAGCCAGAGTTCTCCTTGGTATTGGATCTCTCGAGTAGCAGGATTGGCATCCAGAATGTGTTAGTGCTAAATGTTGAAAACATCCCTAGCTTTCACTTCCCTCAGCTGGAGCTCTGATATTAAGAGAAGAAGATGTTTTTATGCTATATTAAACTGTCCTGCCTCGAAACTTCCTTTTTGGATGGGATTATTGGTGATCGAGAAGGGACTACAGGTGGGAATGAGATGAATGAAGTGTTTTTCCTTGCAGGGATACAAATACTTGTACCTGACTCCTCAAGACTATAAGAAAGTCAGTGCCCTGAACTCAGTTCACTGTGAACATGTGGAGGACAATGGAGAGTCCAGGTAAGCGCAGACTGGTCAGAATGAAAAGCTTCCTCTTCATCCTTGGGGGCACAAGGTGAGGCATGTCACGTCCTTTTCAGCTGGGACGTTCTTTAGGAGCCGGGGATGCAGCAGGCCGTGGCTGTGTGTGGTCAGAGGGTTAAAAGCTGTGTCACGACCTGCCTTCTTGGAGGTAGTGCCCTGCTGACTCCTGCCGCTTCAGGGCCCAAATCGTGACTGGGGGTCCTGCAGTGGGAACCACCGAGTGACCAGGACGGTGATTCTTGCCTAAACACTTGCAGTCTCAGTTTTGAAAATTATTTTTCTGCTAAGATTCTCACTTGCTGAGTGAAGGCTAAGCCCTCCATGTGTTTGAGGGGTTGGACTGAGCTGCCTCACAGCCTCTGGATTTCCGCACACGGCCGCTCCGGGTGTCTCCAGGTGTCTGGCGAGCAATGAAAGAGCAAAAGGATGGCCCTGGGTATGGGATGGGGGGTGTGTCTGCATGTTTGGTGGGGAAGCTGTGGTGTCTTCGGTGAAGCACATGAGCACACGCTCGAGGCATAAACCAGTCTGAGACCACTGAGCGAGAAGGGAGCGTGCTGGGGGAGGAAAGCCTGACAGAAAAAAGAAAGGAAACGTTAAAAGCCTCCTTATAATCTCTTGTTCTATTTCTTTTTCCTTTTGACTGCCACTGTCGTTCTTTCTCGCCCTTTTCCCCTGCTCCTCATGTCCTGTGAGAATGACACAAGAGCGCTTTTCACCAGCCTTCCTCCCCTTGGCTTTTCCTCTCGGCAATGCTGCTTCGGCTGCGGGGCTGTTCATGGTGCTCGGTGTTGCTGCAGAGTGAGCCCACACTCAGGTCCTGGCTGGGTTTTATGCACGTTACTCTTTGGAGCCTTAATGATATTTAGTCACTTCTCATTTTCCTTGTAGCAAACTGATTCAGCAAATCACTGGACCTTGTGACTCAAAGGCTGTGTGTGTCTCCCTCAGGTATAAGATAACAGATATTATTGGAAAGGAAGAAGGACTTGGAACAGAGAACCTCAGAGGATCTGGCATGATTGCTGGAGAATCATCTTTGGCCTATGAGAGTGTTATCACCATCAACTTGGTAATCCCCCGCTGCTTTCTGTTCTTCAAGCTGTGTTGTCTGTTCCAGCTAAGAATCCTGCAGTGATACCCAGAAGATACATCTGGGATCAGACTTGTGGTTGATGTAAATTGGCTTCTGCAGGCTCTGAGCAACGCTGCTGGCACCGTTACAGGGCGGGGTTTCTTTCAGACTAAATTTAAAATGCTTTTAGAAAACAGTCGTTTGGCCTCATGTTTGCTCAGCCTGTAAGTTACTGCTTCTCTTCTTTTAATTAAAATGCACACGTGTTCAAATCCCGTATTTGCAAAAAAAGATCCTGGAGTTTTGCAATGGAAGTAGATTTTATAGCCTTGTAATACAACCGTGCCTAGTTTTATCTAGATGTTTAAATCGATGGGTTTTGGCTGTGTGGTAAGACAGAAATCAATGTGATTTCTTTTGGTTTCACTTTTTTCTTTTTTTTTTTTTTAAGGTTACGTGTCGGGCAATTGGAATTGGGGCTTACCTTGTTCGGCTGGGGCAGAGGACCATCCAGGTTGAGAACTCACATATAATCCTGACTGGCTGTGGAGCCCTCAACAAAGTAAGTCTTTGCATTTCGGTCTCCAGAGCTCTGTGAACTGAGCTGGTGTTTCTGTGGGTTCTGCCGGAGACTCTGGGAGCTGCCACCACCATACCTGGCACTGTGTTTGGTCCCTTCTGCTTTCTCCCTTCTTGGACTCCTCCCTGTCAAGGAGGAGAACTGACGCAGGGCAGCAGCTCTGATACTTCCATGCCTTTGCAGGCTTTTTCTTTTTGCTTTTCTCTCTGGTCAGAAAGCAGTCCTTTCATGCACCTGTTTTTCTCGACAAGAACATCATATTGACAGCCAGAGGCACTATTCCAGGCGTCCTGGTTGGAGATTGGTGGGGGACCTAGGCAGAACTCCAGATTTAAGGACTTGAGCATGAAGCAGGTGAAGGGAAAGAAAGAGAAGCAGCTTTTAACATGAGTTGTGTGCGATGACTCAAAGGCAGATCCACCAAACGGGCACTGTGAGGGTTGGGGCTGTTTCCAGTGGCTGGAAGACCGTGTTTCAAAATACCTCGGCCAGAATCACCCTGAACTTTAAGCTGTTGTGTTAACACTGGGGGAGCACTGAAGCCTGAGAAAGAGCGTGTGGATGGTGATTTTCAAAGGGTCAGACCTCCTGGAAATCTCAGCTGTGGGGGCAGGGAGGAATAACTTGGGCTGTAAGAAAACTTACTGCTTTCACTGCTAAAGTGGCTCTCTTTTTTCTTCTTTTTTTTCCACCCACAAGAGGCGTTTTTTTCTCCCTTGCTGCCCCAAGCCTATTAATATCGCAGCCTCCAGCTCCTTGTGTGCAGCAGACACGGCGCAGCCGACTCGGCTCTTGTCCCTCGCACCGAGGGCTTTGTTTACGTGGGAGTTGGGATTGTGCGGGCGCGAGTGCCCTTCCCATTGTGCAGCTTTGTTCTCAGGCACTCTCCAGCACCTGGGGTGGTTGTGCTTCATCGCAAGCTGCGTTTCAAGGAGCGCCTGCCTGACAATGGGAGATAAAAGGAAAATAGTCTCTCGTTGAATTATTCCCCTGAATAAAGGGGGCTCTGCAGAAAATGAAGCATTGATCCTATCAACTCTGGGATGCAGCACCCTCAGTTAGATCTCTTACACACATCACACACACCTGCATCAATGGAAGGAAAAGAGGCATTTGAAGATCCATCCTTTAAAAAGAAATTGAGTCAGTTTAGTGCTTGCTGAAGTGGAGTAAGTTGCCTCGTTCCAGCTGTCATTTGCTGGGGACCGGGGCCCTGCAGAGTTTCCCAGATGGCAGGGCCAGACTGTTTCACCCTCCTCTTCTGCTCTCTTCTTTCCAGGTTTAACGGCACTCTCTACCGGTGGAGTCAATGTGTGTTTTTATAGGACTAGATTAATCTCACTAAATTTTAGGCACTTAAAAATTAAGGATTTAGCCCAGCCTAAGCACTTGACATCTGTCAGCAAGCGTAAACTTTATCCCATCCCAAGAATTTCAGTGGGCTGAATAGTTCCATATGTCCTTTTCTCTCCTCTCTGCTCTGTTGGAAGGGCATGTATTGTTATGGAGGCACTGAACCTCTTCCTGCCTAAAGGTGAGGTGAGGGAGGAACCTCTTGCATCCTACCCAGCTTTTCCCGTAAGACGGCGAAGCCCAGACCCACCAGTAAGTTTTCCTGTCCTTGTGCAATGGAGGACCAGGAATCCCCACTCACACCTTGCTAGTTCTTTGATCTCCGTTTTCCAGTCCCTCCAGTTCTGGTCAGAGCTTCTTGAATGGATCCAGCTGTAACTGTGTCCCAGAAGAATGGCTGAAGTAGCGAAGTGACAGCCAGTGCTAACGTGAGGTGACCGAGCTCAGCCCAGTTGAGATCTTAAGGAGTTTGTGAAGCAAACGGTGAACACTAACGTGTTTGCTTCGTCCTGCTGAGGCAGTATCTACTTCAGACTTACCCTCTGTCTCCCAGTTCTTATATGTAAACTGTTAAACACTTGCGCCTTGAATTTGGATGGACAATTTGTATTTTCTCTTGGCTGGAAGTCAGGTCTCTGTCAGCCAGGGGCCAGTTCAGCTGAATCTGCCCCTGCAGGGCTGCAGAGGCTGTCTGGGCGTGACGTACAATACGTTCTTGTTCGTTCATGTGAATAAGGTGCCAGAAGTGTCTCATGGTGGAAACCTGTTGTGGTTTTTGTCTTTGGAGCAAGTGAGCCTTGCTGCTTCTTTTTCCTTTGGATGAGATGGTGAGAAGAGCCCTGTGCAGAGTCAGGGCTTTATTCTGCAGGCATTGGGAGGTCACCCATCCAGCCGGCAGCATCTTAGAGGAAAGATCATGACTGAAACAAAGATAAATAAATGGAAACTGCTCCCTTGCATGACAATTGGAAGGGAATATTTTCTAGTACAGTTGCATACAAGTGTTCCGTTAGCTTTTCCTGATTAGGTGTCAGGCATTTGGGACAATTTTTTGCATTGATGGGTTCCGAATACTGTCTTCATAGAGGATGCTGTACAAAGCTTGCACGTAGTCCTGTGTGTGCACACGTACCTTCTTCAAAATGTCTTCTCTCTGCAAGAAGAGAATACTCGATGCAAAAAAATGTTTCTGCAGCAGTGGAGACAATTAGGCTTTCAGAGAGCAGTGAGGTTTCTTTCCGGAAAGTTGTCTGATGATTTTTTTTTTAATTATTTTTTCTTTCCTATGAAACTCTGGATTCTTTTTAATTTACAGGGGGGTGGGAGGACTGTGACAGACATTATGTGCCAGCAGATCTGTTGCTGGTCTCATTCATTATCATTATGTAAAAGCAGCCTGAGGGTTTAGGTGTGGAGGGAAAGGTCCGGCTGCCAAAATGAGCCTGTAACCTGTAATGTAGATGATGAGCTCAGGGTCGGTATCATTTTTAGCTGGAGCTAATGTTTGCTTTGGAGGTTACCTAATGACGTGCTGGCTGTTCGCTGCGTCCGTATCGCCGCTCGGTGAGTCGAGAGACGTATCACCAGAACACACCCGCTGTCACGCGGGGTTCAGGATTCTCCGGGCCCCCTTCCCTGTCAGGGGTGACAAGAAATGACACGAGAGCCGCGCGCGGAGTCCCGCTGGCCCTGACAAA
>NW_009728186.1:3904-5229 GCF_000703405.1 Apaloderma vittatum | reverse complement strand
TCCCGTGAGCGTGTGCGCGCGCCTGTGCCGAGCCCGCTGACCCCCCTGAAAATTGAAATAATGATAATGCGCGTCTCCTGACTGCATCAAAGTATCAGCACATCAAAAGCCAGGAGGCATGAAATGCAAATGATAAAGTGAAAGCAGATGGATTGTGCATGATCGCCTGATGCCCAATGAATTTTAAAAGATGCTGGTTCACATGGGGAGAGGGGCTGAAATAAACACGTTATCCCTGCAATTTTTTTTTTGTTCTTGCTGCTCACTCCTGACAATATTTTTTCACACTTCAGCGAGCAGCCACTCCATCTCTCTCCCTCCCTCTCCCTCTCTTTCTCTCCCTCTCTCTCTCTTTCGCTGTCTCCCTCGCACACGTCTCGGGTCATGTCGCCGCAGCTCCGGTGGAAATAATAAGATATAAACCACGAGGTTGTTATTTGCATAGAAATAGCATGGAGCCCCAGGCAGCATGGGAGAAGGACACAGAGATCATTTGTCTAAAATTTTAATGAAAACTTTTGCTGAGGCAGAGATTTTTATTTTTTTTTTTTTAACTTTCCCTGCCCACCCCCTTTTTCCACCCCCAGCCCTTCCTCCAACTCCCTCAGCTCCCTTTCCTCGTCATAAGCGAAACGTGGTGTGACTCCATGGGAGACAGGTGACGTGCTGCACTAACAGGCTAATTTCCACTGGTTTTCTTTTTAATATAAGTAAGGCTGAAGAGCCCAGCACTCCCAGCGCAGGCGTTGTTTATATGGCTCAAGCTTCCAGGACCACGTTTCATTTCAGTCCTCACAAGGATGTTCCCAAGTTTCTTGCTGACCTACTTCTAATGAGTTTGCCTCTCCTTGTCTTCTGTGTTTAAAAGAAGTCCCGTCTTTAAGGCTGGTTTGTTAGTGTAAAAAAATAGTGCCTTCCAATCACGTTTGCTCTACAGATAATGTTCCAGACTTTTTCAAAGGGAAGCCAGTTTGAGCAGAGATTGTCAGGAACTGCTACGAACTTGATATGCGCGTCGGTTTGTTATTTGGATGTTCAACCTGGTATCTCAGTTAGTTTTCCGAGTGAGGAGGAGCTCTCCCACATGCTGTGCTTCACTATAGGACACCTAAAGCACTCGGTGTTTCTGGAGGTGAAGGGAAGACTCCAGCCAGCTGACTCCTCTGTTTCCTCTCCCTCCTGTTTACCTTTATTTTCCAAATATTATTTATATTTCTAAATTCTCCAGGCTTGACCTGCCTGAATGATGCATCGGGCCCTCAGCCTGTCCTCCCGATCCTCATCCCTGGGTTGCTGTTGGCTTGGTTTGTCAAGAACATTCAAGT
>NW_009728186.1:0-3875 GCF_000703405.1 Apaloderma vittatum | reverse complement strand
AGGCAGTGAAGAGGAAGACTCAGAAACCAGTAAAATATGAAATGTTCAAAGCATAGTTCCAAACCAGAACACCGGGCTTCATTCCCAGGTCCGCAGCCCCTTGCCTGCCTGGCTGTGGTGTGACTTTTTGTTCGGAACGGGCGTAGTAGTGGATATCTGCTCACGGCTTGGTCTCGAAACTAGTTCGTTGGAATTTGCAACGTGTTTTGTGTCATCAGGTGGGAAGTACCTGCCAGCAGTGGAGCGTTGGCAGGGCAAGTGACCCCATCCTCGGGATTTCTTTCTGCAGAAGTTTTTGCCTTCAAAATGATCTTAACTTAAACAGTATGTCTGCTTGTATAACCTGTTCTAGACCTGAAAGAGCTCTGGAACAGGATTAGTAACACCCTGTTTCTGGCGCTGTGAATCCGTGTTTTTTTAGGGGACGAAAACATTTCTGAAGACCAGCTTGAAGAGGGATGTTTGTGAGAGGAGCTGGGTAGCGGGAACCTGATGGCTTGCTCCTGCGGCGTGGAAGTACCCAAGAAACATCTGAGCCTGGTACCAGCAATTGTCCGATGCCCTTTCTTGGGTACATCTTTCATTAAGGCGGACGCTGCTGGCGCACAGTGAGGACGTTGAGGTGCTAGGTGCCGTGGTGTGTCGAGATAGTGCGGTTGGACGTGTCAGTCCCATGCCTGGGGGTGAGTCCCTGAGGATTTGTTGATGCAACGGGCCATAATTGCTGCAAGGGTCGTTTTGACAGTCTGCCTTTCAAACCCAGCACCCCAGCAACCCATGTGCACAGGCCAGAAGAAAACATCCTTGTATCTTACATTCAGTCCCCTGTTGGACTGGCTTTCAACTGCAGAACCAAGATCGGTGTGGCTGTTCCTGAGGAGCTTTGTGGTTTCCTCGGTGTAGATCTGGGATGGGATTGCAGCTCAACTGTGAGAGCATCCTCAGGTCAGGCCAAGCAGCAACGTAGATGTGAGGCAGCTCACTTGGACGGTGCTGATCGCCAGCAGCTCAGTGAGGCAAGTTTATTATTCTGAGGGAGTTCAGCCAACGTGGCTCTCCGATGTTGGTCGCTCCGAGGCGTCTTCTGACAGGCACGTGGACGTACCTGCCTGCTTGCTGGGATGTCTGGGCTCTGTGCTGTAGCAGCTGGGCACCAACTGGTGTTTGCAGGTCGCGGCTCAGGGAAGCTGCTGAGCTTGTTGGGCTCCCTAGGACTGGAATATCCGGGTGAGACAACAGGTCAGGGCTTGGGAGGAACTGGTGGAGCTGCTCAGGGGTGCTGGGCCATGGCTGGGGCTCACTGGAGGAGCTCACGTGGGGAATAGGAAGCCTGCACAATCTATCTTGTGTGAGTGATCGGTCCTGGGTATCGCAAGCAGTAATATTTACCCTTCAATTTCACAATCTGGAAAAATAAATAAAAGCTCTGTGAGCCTAATGCTGTTTGGGCATTTTACTGTAAAATACAGACTGTGGAAAGCTCTTTTTTTTTGAGATTCAAGGCAGGGATAGCTCAGTATCTGCTCAAGATGACTTCAGTCTTGGGATTAGATCAAAGCAATCATGTGAGAGCAATCATGTGAGTTAGAACAGCAAGTGCCATCCCTGTCATTCAAAGAAGCATTATAATTATTAATGCATGATATGAATCTTTCTGTAGTGGCACAGCAAGACTATTAGGAAGATACGATTGGGCGCAGGGTGTTGGAGAATGCTAATCAAAGAGGGGCTAGGAAATGTCAGACAGGAACTGACACTTCAACAGCATTAACCGACAGTCGGTTCCTCTCGTGGATCTCCCCAAGGTTACCCCGCTCTTGGCTCTGGTGGTGGGCGAGGCAGGAGGGGCCGCTCGGCTGTGCCGCGGGTGGTTACGGCCGACGACGTGGTGAGAGTAGGGGCGATTCGTGGCTGGAGGGTGGTTTCTTCAGCTCTCGTAGAACCCACACAGGACCTCGGTGCTGTTGGAGGTCTCCCTGGTGTAGGTCGCCATTGCTCACAGCCCAACAAAGCCGATCTGGTTTGAGAACCAAGAGCAGAGCGGAGCTCTAGTAAGAGTCAGTCTCGGTTTAGTAACAGGAAACGAGCAGGGTTAGAATCATAGAACAATTCAGGTTGGAAAAGACCCTTGGGATCGTCGAGTCCAACCATTAACCCTACACTACAAGTTCACCCCTAAACCATATCACCCATTGTTTGGTTTAATGCCAGCAAGAGGCTGCTGGGAGTGTCTGGGTGGTGGCACTTTTGGTAACACAAAGGTCTTTGCTCTGTGTGGAGAAATTAATGTAAGCCTGGACTTCAAACAAGCACAAATAAACAAACACCACTCTCTGTTTCCACATTTTATTTTTAATTGCCTTTCTTTAAGTGGTGATATTTGTGTATTGTTCCCATTAGAGACAATTTACGTTCCAGGCATCGCATTATCAGTCCCTTTATGTTTGCTTAGGGAAGGAAGTCTAATAGATTTCTGTTGACTTTTTTTTTCACCCTCCTTTTATCATTTTTAATATGGATCTTGATCAGTTTATCTATGCAGATGATGCCTGTGCTGTGGGGGCTGTATGTGTATTTATTCCAGCTAAAGAGGAGTTTAGCATAGTGGCCCATATTCTGCCTGCCTAAAATCTCTTCCTGAACCTTCCAGGAAAGCTCCTGTGTTTTCTAAACCCTATAGATGTTTCACGTAACTAGGATGGTATCCAAGTTCTTGGTGGTCCCTCAGGATATGTTATTGCTGGAGCATTAACTCTGGTGCCTGCTGTTCCACTGGAGCTCAGCAGAAGACATTTCTCCAACATGTCCCAAAATAACTGGTCCTGACCACCCCTCTCTTGGAGTGTCACTGGGTGACCTGCCTGTGGATCTTCTCTGCAGTGAAGAGAATTTTGCGGAGGAATTATCTGCCATTCTGGACGTATGAGTGAGAGCTGTAGGAAAGACGTTGGAGAATTGTCACGTATCTCACGATTAAACCCACACTGCAAAGTGCAGAACGTTTGAGGGTCCTGGTGGAAGAGTCACTTGCATCCACTCTGTCCCTTTGGATGGTCTCTGAATAAGAAGCTTCTGTTGGGGTCCAGAAGGTGGCTGAGGAAATGACCACAACAAGATCTGAGTATGATGGAGACAATCATTAATAGTGTTTATAGGGCTGGTGTCTAGATTAGGGAACCCCCTCACCGGGACAGGTGGGATTTATGAGTGTTTGCACCATGTAGAATAGGGGGCTGTAATTTTAGTTTGCAAAGTATATTGAGTCCTTTTGATTTACCACTGACTGATGGAGTGACCTTGAGCAAGGCACGCAGGCTCCCTGCACTGTGAGAGGAGAGCTGGGCAGGAATTTTTGACAAGACATTTTTCATTCGAAAATGCCAGTCCACTGAAACTGCAACTCTTCAGGACTTTCTTTGTTTGTTTGTTTTTCTCCAACCGACCCTTCTTTCCAAATTAACGTCTATTTCTAATACCTACAACAAATATTTCAGAAGCCGAAAGCAAGCGTCTGGTATTTGTTCGGGTCTTGAGATTGCAAAATTGATTTTCTGCTGCAATCTACAGAAATGTTCGAAAATCCTCGTCGAGTATTGCAAGACAGAAAAACTGTCTCCTCCCAGTAAGGTTTCGTATTGCTGTCTGCAAGCAGGGCAGGTGCCTCTCCTGCAGCCGATGAGCTGTGGCGCCCCGCTCCCCTTGTGCCAGGGCTTTGGGACCCTCAAGCGGGAGGTGGTGGAGCGAGACTGACTGCAGTTGCGGGGTCCATCTGGACACGTCTTCCCCCGTCGCCTCCGAGGTGAAACGCGATTGCTTTTTCCCCTGTCCCCTCCGATCTCACGAAATGAAAGCGAGGAAAGACCCCACCAGCCAGA
>NW_009728185.1:0-6297 GCF_000703405.1 Apaloderma vittatum | reverse complement strand
CAGTCCCGAAGCGCAGGGCGTGATCAGCGGGGCTGTGTTCCTTATCATCCTCTTCTGCTTCATCCCTGTGCCCTTCCTGAGGTGCTTCGTGGAGGAGCAGTGCGCAGCCTTTCCTCACGACGAGGTGAGGCGCGCCGGCACCGTGAGCGTGGCGGGCGCGGGCAAGGGGAGCCACTGGTAATCGGGGTCCCATTCTCTGTTCCGCAGTTCGTGGAGCTCATCGGTGCGCTCCTCGCCATCTGCTGCATGATTTTCCTGGGCTTTGCAGATGATGTTCTGAACCTGCGCTGGCGCCACAAGCTCCTTCTTCCTACCATGGCGTCCCTCCCACTGCTCATGGTTTACTTCACCAACTTCGGGAACACGACCATTGTGGTGCCTAAGCCCTTCCGGGCGCTGCTGGGCATGCACTTGGACCTGGGTGAGTTATGAATCGCTAGAAGCCATCATCCGAGCGGTGAGCAATAGGTGGAAGGGGTCACCTGACGGCACTGTGGTGCAAAGGGAACACACAAAGGATTTGCTTAAGGAACCAGTGAGAGGGCAACACTCCACCTGTTAAATATTAGGCTGGAAAGAACATCCAGCAACCCAGCACACCTTCAGCCATGCACAGATAGGCACCAATTATTTTTCCAGGATTCCGCAGATACAGTTGAGCGGCAGATCTGCACAGCACTCGGCTGTCGACACCAGAATGCCCGAAGGACAGAAGCGGACCACCATGGTCCGCGTCAGTGTCGCAGCGGTTTGCTGCCGTCACCATGTTGGCTGACCGTGTACACCTGAAGGCTGATTCACGGGATGGGGGGGACTTAGTCATAAGCTACTGCTACCAGAACTCACCGAGCTCGCTAGGTAATGGATCGTTATAGAAAGTAGAAAGCGAGAACTTCAGTGAATCAGACCAGGGCCTGCTTCACCTATGCATATTAAAGCCCTTGGCTCATTCTTACCTGCAGGTATCCTCTACTACGTGTACATGGGCATGCTAGCAGTGTTCTGCACTAATGCCATCAACATTCTCGCTGGAATTAATGGAATTGAAGCAGGACAGTCTCTGGTGATAGCCGCTTCCATTATCATATTCAACGTTTTGGAGTTAACTGGTAAGGAACATAGCGTATGTGTCTGCGGGTGCAAGAAGCAAAGGGAGAGAGAATCCTAGATGTCAATGCCCGATATTACTAGAAATCAATCAGTTCTGTCTTATCACAGATACATTTTTTTCTCTCTTCCATAGGGGATTATGGAGATGATCACATTTTTTCTCTCTACTTCATGATTCCCTTCTTTTCTACCACGCTGGGGCTGCTTTTCCACAACTGGTAAGGGGACAGACATTCAGAGCTTCTCTGGAAACATCATTTCTGTATACTTCCTCCCTTTTCAAACAAACAAAACACTTACCAACGTGCAGGTGAGGCGCTGGAGCGTAGACAGGCTTCTTGCCGGAACCGAGATCACAAAGCATCCAGCGATGCGCCGGTAGCTTTTCTTTTTTTAGAACAAGTCCAGTCACGCCAGCTCACCAAAATGCACGGGATACGTTCCCTCATGTGTCTCGCTAGCCATTTTTTCATACCGCGTTCTCTGCAAATCAGGGTGTGTCCTACAGTTCTTAGAATACCTGCAGTCGTCTTTTTTACTGTGTAGATCAGCTGTGGTTCCCTCTGGGCCCTTAAGCTGCTGTGTGGGAATACATTCAGCGGTTATAAAGTCATTTTCACGGCAATCACCATCATGACAGACCTTTGCTTTTCTACCCTGTGGCCTGCAGGTACCCATCTCGAGCGTTTGTCGGGGACACCTTCTGCTACTTTGCCGGCATGACCTTTGCTGTGGTGGGCATCTTGGGGCATTTCAGCAAAACAATGCTGCTTTTTTTCATCCCGCAAGTGCTCAACTTCCTCTACTCATTGCCTCAGCTCTTCCACGTCATTCCTTGCCCTCGTCACCGGCTACCGAGGTAACGTACCCGACTGACCTATAATGCTACTACAGATTGTGCCTTTTATCTCCAGCACTCGCTGAGGAAAGCAGTGGTGGGTGTTGTTGGTTTTTTTTAAAGCCGTCAAACTTATCTTTGTAGTTAAAAGTTACCTGTCTTTCTCTGCCAGCTCTGGCCAGGTCCTACAGTAAGAGGTTTCCCAAAGAAGTTAACTTCACCCACCACCCCACACCCCCAGATACAGAAGAGTGATTTTTAAAAAATGTTAGAATGTCATTACTCACAGATACACGATTGCTAAGATTTCAGAACAGCAAGCATTCTGTGACCCGATATCTTATGGGCAATTGTCTCTTGCAGATGTTAGATTCTTCTAATTTATTTTTAAAATACTACAGCTGTATGCATGTATTGGGGTGTAGTGGGGAGGAATCTCCTCATCACTCACAGCCCAATCTGAGGAACTAGGTGTCGTCACCTCTTAAGTGTATCAGATTATTCCTGCTTTTTCTACCACTGGATTTGTTTCTCAAGCACTCAGCTACGTCTGCTTAAATGGAATCTCTCCATCTCCTCGCTCTATCTGGACCGGAAATGGTGGTGTTGTTTTTTTTTAGGCTCAATCCTAGCACAGGGAAGTTGGAGATGAGCTACTCCAAATTCAAAACTAAGAGCCTCTCTGCCATCGGAACAAACATTCTGAAGGTAAGAGCCGGCAAACAGTCAAAATCCAAACGCATTTTGAGGCGGTGATCAAATGCGAGAGGTGCAGGATGGGAGGGAATGCAGAACTTCTGGGTTCACTGGTTATTTCCTGGCTCAAATCCAGAAGAAAATATTCTGCTTAGTCCATCACCATCCCTTGCAGTCACTCGATTGTGGTAACAGTCAGTTCTTCGTAGTAACCAAGTGTAGAAGTCGTGACGGTCCCAGGACCAACACAACCCTGTCCTATCTTTTTAGTAAGAGCACAAGCCAAACTTCAGGAACAGTACAGCAAAAGGAACCTTCAGCAAAACAAGCCACAGAACATCACACATACCTGGTGAAATAACACACTGTCTTTCTTTCCCCAGGTGGGCAAGCTCTTGCACATAGTAGATGTGAGGAGCGGAATGGATGAAGACGGTGAATACACTGAATGCAATAATATGACGCTCATTAATTTTGTTATAAAGCTAATTGGACCCACCCACGAGCAAAATCTCACTCTCCTATTGCTACTCATTCAGGTCAGACAAATGGTTCCTCCAGTAGAAAGATGTACCCTGCAACTGAAACACGTCCAAATCGCTCTCGAGAGTTTCCAGGGGAAAGGGGGAAGTTATGTGTCATGCTCTTCACGCAAGATGCAGTTGAGCTGTGGAGCTTGAGAAGAACTGCAGGTTTACACAGCTCAAGGAAACACATTCCTCCCACCCACCCCCTGTTCACTGAGAATTAATAAATACTAAGTCCCTAGGTGAGCTTGAGAAGATCCCCAAGGTGCAGACCGTTGGATGCTAGAAAAAAATCCGGAAAGCAGAGCACAGCCTTTTTCTGTATTCCCGATTTCCAGTCCTACCAAAAAATATAGGTCTGGGAGTTATCTCCGGCTGGTGGACTCACATCAGCTTGGCACACAGCTCAGCAGTATCTGGAACCTGAGCGGGGTGCGGGAGCTTTTTGAAGCGGCTTAAGAGCGCATATGCCTCACAAGTACTGCCGCTACCTCTATTCGGCACTGCGTAACACCGTAGAAACACTGCCTTTGGGAAGGCCTATGCTGCTTAGTGTCCCACAATAAAATTCCTTTTTCATTCTCAGATTAAAGAGATTCTTACCAGGAAAGAGAGGAGACACTTAGCCTAATTCCCATTCGGGACGAAGGACTTCCGACACACAAACCTGAAGACCGAACAGGGCTTAGGCAGGCTACGCCAGGGATGGGATAGGAGAGGATGGGAAATACGTGCTGCTTGATACCAAGCCCACCTGCAACAGAGAAGTGTTGGCAGCACCTTCTAAGGATGCCGAATCGGGGCTTTGACAGGAGGGATTTACCATCATGACTCATACATTATAACGTAGGCTCCTTAAGAAGGAAAGAGTCATTCCCAACCATTTATCTTGTCTGCTTGTTCTCACAGTGTGACTATGTGCAGACACAGGCACAAATTCTCGGAAAAAGAACGGAGGGCTTTGGCTAGACTTCTGCCTTTCATCTTTCTATACCTAAAGAAATTAGCCTAAATGTTTGAAGCAAGGCGTGCTGGAAAGCACAGCAAATCCATGAGGAAAGGAGGAATCTGCCAGCCTGTAAACCATCTAACACTACAATGTTTCCGTTGTCTGTCTGATTTTTACCTAGGTCCTGGGCAGCACGATTGCGTTTTCTATCCGGTACCAACTTGTGCGCTTGTTTTATGATGTCTGACCGGGCTGTCGGGAGCTTTTTTATCAGTGAATTTTTTCCAGTTGCTAAACAAATGATTCAGTGATCTTACTCCGGCCCTCAAAGAACATCAGGACGTCTGTCAAAAATGCAAGCAGCTACTCTGTGTGGGCCAGCCTTTGTTATGTTTTTTTTCTGGACATCGTTACTGGGAATTATTTTCAGAGGGGAATTAAATGACCCAAATGTTTACTCACAGCACTTCGGGAAAGTGGGAAAGATGAAGTCTGTGTACATCGAACAAGTATGTTTCCGTTCCCCGAGAGAGAAAACGGGAACTTCAGTTTCTGTGAGACTCAGTACAGTAGAACAAGTAAACCAGAATCCTCTCTTGGCTTCTCCAATCACATCTCTGGTCCACAGACATAGAACGACTTGTGATAAACCGTACCCAAAACTCGGAGTGCTGAGAGAATAAAACAACTCATAGTACTGTTTGACCTTCAGTGCTTTGCCTCTAGAATACCGATACACAGTGGAACTAGGTTACATGATGCATCTCTGTGGCTTTCTACCCTGCTAGGGGGCTGATCCTTTCTGTAGTAGACTCCTTCTTTCATAGTTACCGGGAACGTTCCCACTGGAGGGCTTTTAGGTCTGAACACCTTTATCATCTGCCTGCCTTCATGGAATAGGACACATCTGGAACAGGCTAGCAGAGTAAGAGTCACTGTGTCCTTGTGTAAGAGAGGCCATCAGTTGGAATTAAGACCCTGCAGGCTGCAGTTACCTTTTCCTCAAGTACAGTTCTTTTATGTAGCAGTATCTAGCACCATAATTCACCACAGAATTGCCACCTACCTGACAGAAAAAAATACAACAGCCATTGGAGTACCAGGTGAAATAGCCCACATGAGATTAAGGAGTGAAAAGCAAAACAATGCAACAGGAAAGATGGGAACACCACGCTGGGTGACAATACAAGATGATAAGTCTGGTATCGTAAGAGATGCAAGGCTGTTGCACCTCCACGCACTCGAGTCCAGCCAGTAGTGAGGCAAGGAACACGTTTCCAGTAGGCAAAAACGCTCCTGTCTAGCAATACTGATAAAATCACAAAACATACAGTGCTCGAACTTGAATGGTACAAGCGGCCAAATCCTCTTCCTCCTCTGCAGCCGAGTATATTCATATAAACGTACGCACACACAAATATTATGAATCCCTTCATTCTGGGGCCTTAAACAGTCTCTCCAGTTAACTAGCCACTGCATTTCCTGGCACCAGAGCATACACACACACAAGATCTGCAGTACTACTATGCTTGGTCTTGCTCAAATCTGTCCTGTATCCAGCCCTGAGTACCCGGCTACAAAGCCTGTTACCCTCGTCGCTCGCTAGCCCGGCTCATTAACGTGTGATCGCACACATTGGCGTTCCGCCCTAGCCCAGACCCCTCCGTGCACGGTCCCGTCTCCCCGTTTGCCGGTACCACACACGCACTGGCCCCTTGGCCCTGTTGCCAGGTGCAGGTTGTTGGCACCAAGATCTCCAGACAGGGATATGAACACGGGGTAAACCATTTCCTCACTTCGGAAGACTACTGGAAACAGAGTTTGGTGAGACAGGACAGCCTGCAGAGATGAAGGCTACCGATCAGCAACACGTTCACAGAGAACTGATGCTTTTACACTGCTTTTCCTTCCACGTTCCCACGTTTTTCCTCTCAGCGTGCTTTGACTCCTTCCCTGCCCTTGGCGCTTCCCTTAACCAATTCGTAACGCGTCTCGGGATCCCGCAATTCCCCTAGAAGGGCTCTCAGCGCAGGTTTTGCACGGCTCCTCCCACGAATGGCCCCGCGAGCCAAAGAACCCTGCAGAGGCGCGCGCGCACACGCACGCACGTACAGACACGCGCACCACGCCCCGTCGGCGCGCAACTACTGCCTAAGCGCGGTACGAATTTGGCGCCT
>NW_009728184.1:4949-5926 GCF_000703405.1 Apaloderma vittatum | reverse complement strand
TGCCAGCCTCAACAATTCTGTGATCCTGTGACTCCCCAAACACACTGACCCCCACGCCCCGCTACCACCTCGGGCTGAGGAAGGGCTCCGTGTGCTTTGAGGCTCAGGGGAGGACTCGGCCGTGCTCCCTCCGACACCAGGGTCTGGGTAACAAGAGCTCTACGAGCAGAGTTGTATTTCACAGTGGCCTGGTTTCCCTCACGAGGACTGACTTACAGCCTTGTTCTCCACGAGACAAACCGTTCCAAACTCCAGAGAACAGCAGCCAAAAAATTCCCGGCAAAGGCAGAGCAGCCTGTGGTTTTCACTTCCCCAAAGCGAGTTAAAACAACGCCGGCTTTCAAGATACACACCCACATTCTTCCCAGCATGCTGCACGTTTATGACAGGTCCTGTGGACCAAAGGGACTCCTGCGATGCTGTACGTGCCCCACTGGGCTTTCTGCAGCCCAAGGCACGGAGTCAGAGCCAGCAGAGATCAAGGGTGAGACAAAAAAAGCTGCCAAGGTAGATTTAGAATAAAAGAACTTACTTTTTAAGGGAACCAGCCCACATGGCCACTTTCGGAGCACGTCACTGACTCTCTTGGGCCGCGGGGCAGAGCTTTTCAACCTGATCAATCTGCAGGGCTCAAAGTGAAAAAAAATCACTAGGTCTAAACTCACTGCAAAGTTTCATCTGAAGCTTGGCTGGAAATTTTAAGGGATCTATCCGTTAGAAAAGACCTCTTGTTTAGAGACTGTCAGCCTGGCAGTTTCCCGTTTTGCTCTTGCTTATGCTGGTGACTCCACTGAGCACAGCAATGGCCTCATAGAATCCTAGAAAAATTCAGGTTGGAAAAGACCCTTGGGATCATCGAGTCCAACCATTGACCCTACACTACAAGTTCACCCCTAAACCACATCACCCAACACCCCATCTAAGCGACACTTGAACACATCCAGGGATGGCGACTCAACCCCCTCCCCAGGCAGTCT
>NW_009728184.1:0-4939 GCF_000703405.1 Apaloderma vittatum | reverse complement strand
ACTCTTTCCGTGAAGAATTTCTTCCTAATGTCCAGCCTAAACCTGCCCTGTTGCAACTTGCAACCATTCCCCCTGGTTCTGTCCCTAATTCCCTGTGAGAAGAGACCAGCACCAACCTCTCTACAATGTCCTTTCAAGTAATTGTAGAGCATGAGGAGATCCCCCTCAGCCTCCTCTTGGTCAAACTGAACAGACCCAGCTCCCTCAGTCGCTCCTCACAAGGTCTGTTCTCCAGGCCCTTCCCCAGCTTTGTTGCCCTTCTCTGCACTCGCTCCAGCACCTCGAGATCTCTCTTGTTGCGTCAGGGGAGGTTTAGGTTGGAAATCAGGAGGTATTTCTTTACTGCAAAGGTTCTCAGGCATTGGAATGGGTTGCCCAGGGCAGGAGTGGAGCCCCCATCCCTGGAGGGATTTAAGAGCTGGGCAGACACAGCACCCAGAGATGTGGTTTAGCTGAGGACTTGTCAGCGTTGGGTTAATGGTTGGACTCGGTGGTCTTTAAGGTCTTTACCAATCTGGGCAGTTCTGTGATTCTCAGGGTGATCAGATCCAAGGTATCTCCTCTTTGTCATCACACGCTGGCTGCTGGGGACCTGGGAGGCCACAGCTCTCTAGCAATGCCCTTCACCCTCTCTCTGTAAGAACAGAGCCCTCTCCGTCCGGGATGCAACTGAAAACTCTCCAAACAGGCAGAATTCAAACATAAGAACCCCAGCTATAATTACAACTTGATTCTTCCCGAGAGTACCACAAGCACGATCACTCTCTGACGTCCCACCCCTTGTAACGCCGCCTCCGTAATTCATTTATCCATCCTTCACCCTCTTCACAATATCTGCAATTACTCTGTACCAAAGAGGTGAGCACGGAGCATGACCAAGAAACGCGCTGCGCTAAATTTACCGGCAAATCGAGTTCGGAAGTCTGTGTTATTGCAGCTTCAGCTAAAATGTTTTCATAAATGCATGTTCTTTCCTTCCTCTTTCTCTCTCCCTCCCGCTCGCTCTAATTAGGGATGTGTGCCCTGAGCTGGCTCCAGCGCTCATGTTTTTGCAAGAGAGACTTGAGTATGTGTCCTCGAGTCCTCTCCCGGCTTCCCCAGCACCTCTGAGGTCACTGGTCCCAGTCCAAGAGATTGTTAAGTGCTGATGTGAGAACCAGCACTGGAGTCCCACCGAGGGAGGAGAAGGAGGCAAAGGGTGTTTCGGAGCAGGCATTTCGCAGGCAGGAGCAGCCTGGTCAGCCTGCAGGCTGGCTCGAGGAGGAGCTGGAAGCAAAGGGGATTGTTGAAGGTGGGAAGGAGAAAGCAAGATGGTCAAGGATTAGGAGAGCGCTGGGGAGAAGGAGATACATCCTGAAGTTGCTCGGGTTTGGCAGGAAGAGATGTTTCTGCCCCTGCAGTAGGGATGGAGAAAGGGGAGGTCCCAAAAACCAGCAATGAAACAGGGGAAATCCAAAAAATAAAAGGCAGAGACGTGAAATATAAGACTCCACCTTACTACGTGCACCAGCAAAGCTGTGTGTCTTCACGCAACGGCAGCCGGCAGCTCAGCCCACCCCTCGCTGCACGGACACACGCCAAACACACCTTGGAAAAACAGTTCAACACCCAGGAGAAATGACAGCTGAGCTGTTAAGCGCCAGGGAAACCTTGCCTCTACGCCTCTTTCTGTGCCCAAGTTTCTCCGGTGTGTACGGGAGGAAGCAGTCACGATATTCTGATGTTGCATTTCCTAAGCTGCAGCTCAAGAACGAGACGGTTCTCTGCAGTGTTTTCTTCTGTGCTCTTGTTCAGCACAACTTTATTACAAGGGTACCACAGCCATGACAACCCTTCCCAGCACAAGGCTGTGAAAGGTCAATGGTGTCCTGTGTTGGGAGAAAAGATTTCTCCCTGAAGAGCAAATCCCTCATTAGGAAAAACTTCTGCACTGAAAGACTGGAACAGGCTGCCCAGGGAAGTGGTGGAATCGCCATCCTTGGATGGATTTAAAAGCCGTCCAGATGTGGTGCTCAGGGACGTGGTTTAGAAGTGGGCCTGGCAGAGTTAGAGAACGGTCAGACTTGATCATCTTGAAGGTCTTTTCCAGCCAAATGATTCTATGATTCTTCTTTACTCAGAAGGTGCTGAGGCACTGGCCCAGGTTGCCCAGGGAGGCTGTGGATGTTCCATCCCTGGAGGTGTTCAAGGCCAGGCTGGGTGGAGCCTTGAGCAACTTGATCTAGTGGGAGATGTCCCTGCTATGGCAGGAGGGTTGGAACTGGATGATCTTTGAGATCCCTTCCAACCTAAATCATTCTATGATTCTATATGATTCAGCCTCACCTTGATTCCTGGGAGGGTGATGGAACATCTCATCCTGGAACTTTCCTAACACAAGAAGGTGATTGGGAGTGCTCAGCAAGGATTTATGAAGGGGAAAGCAGTGAATGGTTTTTATCTTGACTTTAGTAAGGCTTTCAACACCATCTCCCATAACATCCTCAGAGACAAGTGGACAAAGCGTGCTCTCGATCAGCAGGCAGTGAAGCGGGACTGAAAGGTGGTTCAGTGAGTCATGACAGGCAGCAGAAAGCCCAGCTGGAGGTCTGTCACTCGTGGGGTAC
Organism: Apaloderma vittatum; assembly: GCF_000703405.1. Taxonomy (NCBI): domain Eukaryota; kingdom Metazoa; phylum Chordata; class Aves; order Trogoniformes; family Trogonidae; genus Apaloderma; species Apaloderma vittatum. Next base: position 2,333 of record NW_009728184.1, on the reverse strand, counting down.
AACTGCTGGACAGCTTCATTAACAACCCTGATGATGGGCAGAGTGCACCCTCAGCCGGTCTGTAGGAGCTCCAAACCTGGGAGGAGTGGCTGAGACACCAGAGGGTCGTGCTGCCATCCAGAGGGACCTCGGTGGGCTGCGAAAATGAGTTGAAAGGAACCTTGTGAAGCTCAGCGAGGGGAAGCGCAAAGTCTGAGAGAGATGGGATTGTTTAGCCTGGACAAGAGAAGGCTCAGGGGGATCTTAGCAACGTGCATAAATACCTGACGGAAGGGAATGAAGAAGAAGATGGAGTCAGGCTCCCAGGTGCCCAGTGAAAGGACAGGAGGCAACGGGTGCCAACTGAAATCCAGGGAATTTCATTCAAAATGTAAGAAAAAACTTTATTGTAATAGATACTGAGCACTGGAAGAGACTGCCTGGAGAGGCTGTGAAGTCTCCAGCCTTGGAGATACTCAAACCTCAGCCAAAGAGAGTCCTGGCAAGCTGCTTCAGGTGACCTTGCTTTAAGCAGGAGGTTGGACTGGATGGTCTCCAGAGGTCCCTGCCAACCTCAGGGATCTCATGGCTCTGGGATTCTACAACGGGGAAAACACAGCTCTCTCTCCCTTCAGCTCCCTCTTTGCCCCTCATCACTAGGACAGACTTTGTAATATTTGTGTTATGTGACTCCTGCTATTTGGTTTAATAGAGGAAGGGCCACCCAAGTGATGCAGAGGGACAACCAACTTCAGGTGAACCTCTCCAGCCTCTTCTGGTTTCTCAGCTTCTTCAAGGCTCCTACTGCTCAGCTCCCCCGGTCTCAGGTTCCATCCTTCTCCAGAGCCCCACTTGTGAGCCCGATGCCAGGCTGGAGATCGCTGGAATGCTCCACATCTGAACATTTCTCCTCACGTTAGTCTGATAAAGTACCAACAGGTACTTGCTGCTCAAACCTAAAGCCGACAGGTATTCCTAAAACCCTGCTGTGTATTTGTCCCATGGGAGTGAAAAACAACCCAAACCGGAACAAATCTAAAAATCGAGAATAGAAGAACGTGCCGAGCAATGAAACAAAATGAATCGCAACTCATTCTGCTGCGAAACATCCTGCCACACGTCTGCAGATGATACAATCTGCAATTGTATGACAGGTTCTGGAGCAGAATCAGCTTCAGAAGGGTGCTAGGAGGCACCTGAGCTCTCTGGCAAGGCTACCCTAACGCCTGCAGAAAGCGTTTTTAACGCCAGCTCTTTCGCTTGGCGGATTTAAACACCGGTGTAATAAAAGCTCCCCCTAAAAAATGAAGAGGCTTCCATCGTGGACAAGCCTTCCTTCCTCCAACGCAGACACAAAGCCCTCCGAATCGATCGTGCCCGCAGCAGCAACCGGTGCACTCCGCGGATGCGCAGCTCCCACCGCTTCCTTGCCGTAAACGCCGATATTTATGGTGTCAGCTCAGGTCAGGAGACTGTGAAATGTCACCAACAACCGCCCGAAAAGGACAACAGAGCGGCAACTTCGTCTCGCGGTCTGCTGGGCACACACATGCTGACCACAAGGCGCTAAGGTCCTGGAGGGGTCAAGCGAGTCACTGAATGGGCCACAAAAGGCCACGGGGTGTGGGGGTGAGGGGCAAGTGCGAGGGGGCTTCCCTTCAAAAAACCCCCCGGTGCCACGCAACGGGGCGGTTGTTTGAGCAGAGAGAGGGGCCTGGGCGGTTAATGGCTTTGTCCCCGAGGGCAGGGCACGGAGCGAAGGAAGTGTTTCGGGAGAGTAAATGGACAAGTTAGTAAAAAAGGCAGGGGTAGGGAAGCGTATTTTTTTTTCCCCTGTTCCATGTCAGCAAACAGGAGACGTCCTACGCGCGGGTGTCACGGGGAAATTATCCTCACAAAGGGCCCGGGGCAGAGGCACTTTGAAAAGGTGTTCGATCTCCACTTCTGAGTCCTTCAGCCGCGTATTCATCGCGGATTAGACGAAGGAGGGATGCAGCAAGTGATGCTTTGTTAGCGCGCGGGACCGGGAGGAGGGGAACAGCCCCGGTCGATGCGATGAAAACCTCGTGTCGGGCAGCAATCAGGAAACCCAGCTCCGGCGTGATAAACTCACTGAAAGGGAAGGGTCTGCTGTAACAGTACCGGCTTGGAAGAATTCACCTGACAAAGAGGGGGAGATGTGTTTAGCAAGAAAACTGTCCTAAATTTTCATCGTAACTCTGACTGCAAAGGGTGAGTGGCTGTTGTGGACGGGCTGGTGAATATGGATTAATCTGAAGAATGTTGCAAACTCAGCCTCAGGATCCTACAGGGATTTTCACATGATGCACCAAGTGGAGACAGAATCACAGAAT
>NW_009728183.1:0-1490 GCF_000703405.1 Apaloderma vittatum | reverse complement strand
ATTTAACTATACGCGTGAATTTATTTTTTGGGTATGGGCACGCTCCTCACCTCCTTTACATTATTTGGCGTAGTCGGCAGGATATCTACCGAGGAAAGATCAAGCCACGGTTGCACTAAGGAGAGTCCTGACGATGCGCAGGTTCAGGCAAACCCGCACGGCCAGACATGGGGCTGCAAGCATGCAGCTCACCTGGAAGGAATGGGAAGACTCTCTCTCCGATTAGAGTCGGAAAATCGGAGACTAGAGTTAGAATTTTGGAGTTTGAGATTGGAATTGAAACGGGAAAGAGAGCGAGCTCTTGGGTTGGAATTAAAAATTGAGTTAATGTTGGCGCAAGTGAAACGACCCCTCCGTGCAGCTCAGATCCGGAAACTAATATCCTGTGTCGATGCGGAGATCTGGGATCGAGGTATCTGGGGAGATGACAAGAGTAATAGCTCAGAGGGGGAGCGCGAGCTGGATGAAGAAATGTCCGCCCGCTTCTTAAGACGGAAACCTCCACTGGCCCACGCGGCGGACATCCGCGGACTGCGGTCCGTACCAGCCCCTGGTCGGGACTGCAGCTTGGCGAGCTGCAGGAGAAATTCTCACATAGAGCAGGCGAAACCGAAACTGAATATTTATGGCGTGTGTCTTTAAATGGTGGGGACTGCATATTGCTGAGTGATGAGGAAGCAGCTGGATTTTGGGGTCCTGGAGTTTTTCTGACTGGTGGAACACGAGTGTGGCATTATCATAGAAGGTGTAAACACTCCCTACCTCTACTTTGGGATGTGGAAGACGACGTTTGCTTGGCATACAGAGGACATGGATCTCTACAGCATCAACTACTTGCATTTTGGGGAGCCAAAATCCTGGCGCTCTCGTACTGGGAAAATGGGGTCAGAAACCCCAAGCCCGCAGAACCCTGGCTGTAAGATCCGTCCCACCCTCGAGGAGTTTCGGGACTTTGGTAAGTACATCGCCTACATGGAGTCACAGGGAGCTCACTGCGCGGGGCTTGCCAAGGTGATTCCTACCAAGGAATGGAAACCCCGCAAAACCTACAATGACATCGATGACATGGTTATCCCAGCTCCTATTCAGCAGGTGGTTACTGGGCAGTCGGGATTATTCACCCAGTATAACATACAGAAGAAACCGATGACCGTGGGAGAATACTGGCATCTGGCCAACAGCGAGAAGTATTGTACTCCACGCCATCAAGATTTCGAAGACTTGGAGCGCAAGTACTGGAAGAACCTCACATTTGTCTCGCCAATTTATGGGGCTGATATCAGCGGCTCGCTGTACGATGCAGATGTGGCAGAATGGAATACTGGCAACCTGAACACTCTCTTGGACATGGTGGAACTGCTGGATGGGATCACGGTGAATCAGGGAGTCCCGAAAGCATCGGCTCCTCCTGCTCCTGGCAAGAGGGCGATCCCCGAACCGCGGTTCCGCCCTGAGATGCAGCCTTTCGGTGGAATCGAAACTGAAAGCTG
>NW_009728182.1:0-3695 GCF_000703405.1 Apaloderma vittatum | reverse complement strand
TGACTGCTCCTAATAACCTTCTTAACCTTGATATGCCCAGAGCCAGTGGCAAGGATAAGATGTTCCATCACCTTTCCAGGGATGGAGGTGAGGCTGACCGGTCTGTAACTACCCGGGTCATCCTTCCTGCACTTCTTATAGACTGGAGTAACATTTGCTTTCCTCCAGTCTTCAGGCACCTCACCTGTTGTCCAGGACTTACCAAAGATGATGGAGAGTGGCTTAGCAAAGACACCTGCCAGCTCCCTCAGCACCCGCATGTGCATCCCATCAGGGCCCATGGATTTATGGATATTCAAATGCTCCAATTGATCCCTAACCCAGTCCTCCTCAACCAGGGCAAACTCCTCTTTAATCTTGCCTTCCTCTGGGACCTCAGGGGACTGAGGCACCTGAGGACAGTTTGCAATGGTGTAAACAGAGGCAAAGAAGGCATTCAGTAACTCGATCATCTTTCTGTCCTCAGTCTCCAGGGCACTCACCTCATTGCTTTCAGAGAGGAGGTGGCGGGATGGAAAATAGGTGCTGGTCTGTGTGTCTCCTGGATTGCCCTGCCACAGAAGCACTAGTCTTAAGAATCTGAGTGACATCACACAAGGTATCCTAGACTGAATTCACAAAATTCAAGACTGAGCTGAAACATTCTGGAGCCTAGCTGCAAAAGAGCAAATGCTTAGCTGTTGCTCCCAGAGAGAAGGTGGCAGCAAGGAAAAGTGGTGCTGGTCTGCATCTCTAATGCATTGCCCTTCCACAGAAGCACTAATCTTAAGGAGCTAAGCTATCTCACACAATATATCCTGGACTGAATTCAGAAAATTTAAGTCTGAGTCAATGTGCCTCATTCTAGAGCCTAGCTAGAAAAGAGAAAATGTATATCCTTTTCTCCAAGAGAGAGGGTGGAAGCAAGGAAAACTGGTGCTGATCTGCATTTCTCCTGGATTGTCCTGCCACAGAATCACCAATCTTAAGGATCTGAGCTATGTGGCACACGATATCCTAGATAGAATTCGCAAAAATCAAGATTGAGCTGAGCTGCAATATTGTGGAGTCTAGCTTTAAAAGAGTGAATGCCTAGCCTTTGCGCCCAGTAATAAGGTGGCAGCAAGGAAAACTGGTGCTGGTCATCATCTCTCCTGGACTGGCCTGTGACAGAATCACGAACCTTAAGGTTCTGAGCTATCTAACATGAGATATCCTGGACTGAAGTCACCAAATTAAAGACTGATTGGACCTACCTCATTCTGGAGCCTACCTGAAAAGAGAGAACTTTTAGCCTTTGCTGCCAGAGAGAAGGTGGCAGCAAGGAAAACTGGTGCTGGTCTGCATGTCTCCTGGATTGACCTGCCATAGACGCCCTAACCTTGAGGATATGAGCTATCTGACGCAAGATATCCTGGATTGAATTCATAAAATTCAAGCCTGATCCGAGCTGGCTCCCTTTGGAGCCTAGCTTCAAAAGAGCGAATGCTTAGCCTTTGCTCCAAGAGAGAAGGTGGCAGCAAGGAATACTGATCATTTGGCAGCTGGACTGCTGATATCCTGACACTGGTTGAAGTGATTGACCTTGACAAATTTCCAGTGTGCCCTTAAGTTGGGAATTTGTGTGTATAGAGTTGGGACACATTTGTGGGACTTTTTCCCTCAAGATCCTGAGGGATGAGCCCAGCCAGAAGCTGCTAAGTGTTAACCAATTAGAATGTGAAAACCAAATGTTTCACGTATGAGCAAAGGCCATGCTACCTTCTTCTACTACCTTCGACTATGTATAAAAGGTACACCCCTTGTGTAATAAAGCAGCCATTTCTGAGCCATCTTAATCATCACTCAGATATGTCATGTCCGTCTCTAGAATGACATCTGGTGACCCTTATGTGTTGACGTGCTGCCGTGTCAACATGTCGACATTATAAGGAAAACGACGTGATAACAGAAAAAAGGAGAAAAAATGGTGTTTTGGGCTGCAGGTCGACATGCAGCAAAGATGGAGGCCGACATAGCAGAGAGCAGAGGGAGTCTGCCTTGGACTGGACCTGAGATTTAACACATCTGGAAAGGTGAGCCACCGGGAACGGAATTTAAGAAATATGAGTCATCGTATTTCTAAAGAGGAGGACTCTAAGTTTCCAGTTCTTTTGCTTGTTGACTTCCAAAGATAGTTGGGCTATTTTTAAACCCTTGGGGTAGCCGTGTCCATGTCAGCTGCACTTTTTGTCCTGTTTGTGGGCTTTCCCATTCAAAAGCAAATAGTTTATGACTTTCTTGTTCCAAGGGAATGCAAAAGAAAGCATCTTTTAAATCAGGAACTGTAAAACACCAATAATTCTCTTCTAAGGCTGTTAATAGCATATATGGGTTTGCTACAACTGAGTGTATGTCTTTCACAATTTGATTTATAGGTCTTAAGTCCTGAACAAGTCTATATTCTCCATTCGGTTTCTTTACTGGTAAAATAGGTGTGTTATATTCTGATTCACATTCTTCTAAAATTTTATATTTCAAAAACTTATCAATTAATTTCTTAATTTGCTGTTTTGCTTCTGGTTTAATTGGATATTGTCTGACCCTGACTGGTTTAGCTCCTTCTGTCAATTCAACCTTTATTGGTTGTTCTAATTTAGATTTTCCTGGGATATCGGTTTCCCATACCACGGAGATTACTGCATTCTCTACTTCTGGGGGTATTTCCCGTATTTTTAGTTTCTCTTTTACCATCCAAATTTCCCCTGTTTTTGACTCAGGTATTTTTAACAACAAGTCTCCATCCTCAAAAACAATTTGAGTGTTTAATGTTTCCAATAAGTCTCTTCCCATTAAAAGTATGGAACATTCTGGGACATATAAAAATTCATGTGCTATTTCTTTACTCCCAAATTACAAACTTAAGGGTTGCAGGAATGGCCTATTTTCCTTTTTCCCTGTGACCCCCACAATCTCAGCAGTCCTCTACCCCAGTTTTCCTACTGGTTCATTTAACACAGAAGAAGTCGCACCTGTACCTTCTTTTTCTCCCAGCTTTATTGTAACCAGAGGCTCAGCAGGCTTCGCCTCCAGTGTTAGTGATTGTGTATATTCTCCCAAAACCATCATATTAGTTGCTGTTTGTTGATTAGTTAATTTTGGACATTCATTTTTCCAGTGTCCTTCTTCTTTGCAGTAGGCACATTGATTCCCCTTGAGAAGGGTTCGATTAATTTGTCCCCTACCACCTCCTCTCATTCCTCATCCCACCATCCCTTGTCCTTGCCCCCACCCCTGGTTGGCAGCTCCTGGCGTCCCTGTCATTACTGTAAGCCATTGTTTCTGTTTTCTCATCATTTCAGTCTCCTTGTCTCGATTATTGTAAACTTTCCAGGCTATTTCCAATAGTCTGTCCAAATTTTTCATTTCTGGTACTTGCAGTTTCTGAAGTTGCTTTCTAATATCCTCTTGGGATTCTCCTAAAAATATTAATGCCAATTGTGCCTTAGTCTCTTCAGCCTCTGGTTGCAAATCTGTATATTTACGGACTGCTTCCTTTAATCTTTCTAAAAATGCAGTTGGGGATTCTTCCTTTTTCTGTCTAATATCTTATAATTTGGACCAATTTATGGTTCTGGGTATGGCATTTTGAACACCATACAGAATCCACTGCTGGTATCTTTTTAATCATTCCGTGTTCATCTCAGTTTGGATCCCACTGCGGATCTCCAGTAGGA
>NW_009728181.1:0-808 GCF_000703405.1 Apaloderma vittatum | reverse complement strand
GGAGAGGCATCCCCAGAGCACCGGGAGGACGCCGGGGAACCGAGGCGGGGAGCAAGCGGCGCCTTCCCAACACCTCGGCGACGCCAAATCCCCATCCCGGCCCCCTGGGCCGGCAGATCCCCGCCGCCCACCTCCACCCAAGTGGGGTTTTCTCTTTGCTCTCCCCAGGACCCGGAGATGCTTCCACCTCCTTTTTTTTTTTTTTTTCCTCTTTTCCCCTCGCCCCTCGCTTATAAGGACTTGTGGCTCGCTTGTTTATCGGAGCGCAGCGTAAAAGGGAACGGGCTCGCAAATGGGATGTTGCCTCCCAAGCGTCGCCGCGTACATTTTTCTTACGCTAATTAACCGTGCCGGGTCCTACCATCGGTCCGAGGTCAATTTAATGAAATAAAACACCTTATATGGCCATATGGCTAACCCACCATCACTTAGCCTATTTAAGGTCTTTGTTTAGAGAGGATCCGCCTCCGAGGTTTCAGGGGCTCACTGGTATTTATACCAAAGGCACATCGGGACTCGGTCCCAGAGGAAAGGAGCTCTCGCCTCCGCGGTGAGTACGGCCCGGCCCGCGTTCCCCGCAGGGAGGTGAAACACCCCAAGTTGGGGGGAAGAGGGAGGGGGGTTCGTGCCCAAGGGCTTCTGCGGTGGCCCCAGGTGGGTTTGCATGGACCCGGGGACAGGTAGCAACCCCTGCGCAGCCGGGGGCTTCCGTGGAGGTTGCAAGAGCTGGGCTGCGGGCAAAGCGGGTCGTTGCTCTTCCAGAAATCCTGGTGATTTTAGCGGGTGGGGGGGTTTTTTTTAGGTTTTT
>NW_009728180.1:1632-1984 GCF_000703405.1 Apaloderma vittatum | reverse complement strand
AGGATTTTTGGGCGTCTCAGGCACAGCTCAAACCAGCACCTGGGATGCTGCACCCCAGGGATGCTCAGCCCTTGGTGTGGGGGACACACTGATTTAAACTACTCCATCCCGGGGCAAAAAGGAGCCCTGGGAAAATCCATTGGGTGGGGGGGTCCCGCCTCTCCCCAGCATCGCTCACCCAGCAGCCTCTTCCAGTTCTTGATGAGGATTTTGGCTGAAGCCACCACCTCCTCGTCCGAGCAGTGTTTCCGCACCGAGTTGACAGCCACCCCGATCCGCGTGGTCTGGGGACGGAGCCTTAGGGATGCACTGGCCGTGGAAGCAGGGGACACACCCCGCCATCGTGTGCCCC
>NW_009728180.1:1376-1576 GCF_000703405.1 Apaloderma vittatum | reverse complement strand
GTCATGGTGTAGCCGGTGAGGGACTTGAGCAGATCCAGCGCCCCTTCCTAGAAAGGAGGAGGAAACGAGGGGCTGTGAGGGGGCAGAAAAAATGGGGAGGCAGCCCATGTCCTCCCCTTTTTTCTCACTGGCACCAGGCAGTGTCGAGGAGGGCAGCCCAAGGGGACACAGAGCAGCCCCCCCAGGGAATTCCTGATCCC
>NW_009728180.1:1076-1365 GCF_000703405.1 Apaloderma vittatum | reverse complement strand
ACTCAGAAAAACCTCGAATCCCAAATCCTGCCAGATTGTCCCACCGCAGGGTCACTGGCCGGGAAGCAGAACTTTCCCTTAAACTCAGGAAAACCCTCCGACTCAGAAAAACCTCGAATCCCAAATCCTGCCAGATTGTCCCACCGCAGGGTCACTGGCCGGGAAGCAGAACTTTCCCTTAAACTCAGGAAAACCCTCCGTGAGGGAACCCTGGGCACGGTGTCCCCACGAGTGTCCCCACGTGGGGGTGAGAAGGTACATGGGACACGCACCCCCGAGGCTTCAGCCG
>NW_009728180.1:0-309 GCF_000703405.1 Apaloderma vittatum | reverse complement strand
AAAAAAACAGATCTGGGAGAACAGCAGCACTGCCCTCCACCCCCAACTGGGAGCTTGCACCTTGTCGGGGCAAAGGCTGGCAGAAATGGTCAAATATTAACTTTAAGGGCTGGGCTCGGCTCTGCTCACCCACACGTAACCGGGCGCCAGGATCCCCGGATGGATCCTCGCCGGGCGCAAAGGGTGGTGGGGCTGGATCCTGACCCCCCCCAGCACACGCTGTCACCAAAAGCCATCTGGGGGCCATCGCTCAGCCCCCTCTCCCTTCATGCAGCTGGGGCTGGGGGGGGTGTTATGGATTGTGCACAC
>NW_009728179.1:656-936 GCF_000703405.1 Apaloderma vittatum | reverse complement strand
TTCCCCCCCTCAACCGGCCCCCCTCGCCCCCTCCCCGGCGGGAACCAATCGTCCAGAACGAGCCCCTGGCAGCCTCATTCCTCCCAGGTAATTTTTATAAATGAGGGGACACCCATCGCAGGCGAGGACAAAAGGGTGGCCGATGATGCCCGACGCGTCCCCGACGCCGCTTCCCAAATTTTACCCCGTCTGTGGGCGCATCCCTGATGCTGCATCCCAAATTCTGCCCCATCCCTGGCGGTCTTGGGGGTGCTGCTGAGCCATTGCCCCCCCCAGCCCT
>NW_009728179.1:307-620 GCF_000703405.1 Apaloderma vittatum | reverse complement strand
TGGGTTAAGGTTTAAGGCGTGCTCCGACCATTTATTTTGCACTGAAATTTATAATAAATGCTGTTAAAGACTTTGGCTTTGACAGAGGTAATAATAAATTCACTGTTAAAGACAGTGGTTTAATTCCTTATACCCTCCAATACTGCACAGAATAAACTATATTCATCACTGAGTAATTTTTTACCACATAAATCTCGAAAACGAACCGTCGTAGGCTGTTGAGGCTGAAATATTGTGAATTTATTAGATATGCCCATGTAGTATTGGATTCAGAGGTTTCCATTCGAATATATTACGGGGGAAATTTGTGTCT
>NW_009728179.1:0-246 GCF_000703405.1 Apaloderma vittatum | reverse complement strand
CGACTCGGCCTTTATTAGACAGGGATTTAGTAACGAGCCCCTCGCTAATCTGCCGGGGAGATGGGAGGGGGGGGTGACATTTGCCGCGACGCCCCGTTTCAAATGGGTGGCAAAAAAAAAAAAGAAAAAGAAAAAAAAAAAGCTTTTTTGTTATCTTGCGGTAACAAATTCCCAACGATTTCTTATTTCGTAAAGAAAAGTGGAAATTTCACCTGGGGTTGCAGCGACGGGAAATATTAACGCGTG
>NW_009728178.1:1491-2189 GCF_000703405.1 Apaloderma vittatum | reverse complement strand
GCTTTTGCTCGTTGGGCTTTTGCTCGTTGGGGTTTTGCTCGTTGGGATTTTGCTCGTCGAGCTTTTACTCTTTGGGCTTTTGCTCCTCTGGCTTTTGCTCTTTGGGCTTTTGCTCTTCGAGCTTTTGCTCTTTGGGCTTTTGCTCCTCTGGCTTTTGCTCTTTGGGCTTTTGCTCTTCGAGCTTTTGCTCTTCGAGCTTTTGCTCTTTGGACTTTTGCTCGTTGTGCTTTTTCCCTTTAGGCTTTTTCCCTTTAGGTTTTTCCCTTTAGGCTATTCCCTTTTAGCTTTTGGCCTTTGAGCTTTTGGCCTCTGAGCTTTTGCCGTTTGAGCTGTTGCCATTTGAGCTTTTGCCGTTTGAGCTTTTGCCGTTTTAGATTTTGCCATTTGAGCTTTTGCCGTTTGAGCTTTTGCCGTTTGAGCTTTTGCCCTCTGAGCTTTTTCCGTTGGAGCATTTGCCCTCTGAGCTTTTGCCGTTTGGGGTTTTGCTCGTTGGGCTTTTGCTCGTTGGGCTCTTTCTCGTTGGGCTTTTACTCTATAACTTTTTCTGTTTAGGCTTTTTCCGTTTAGGCTTTTTCCCTTTAGGTTTTTCCCTTTAGGGTTTTCCTCTTGAGCTTTTGGCCTGAGAGCTTTTGGCCTGTGAGCTTTTGGCCTGAGAGCTTTTGCCCTTTGAGCTTTTGCCATTTGAGCTTTTGCCGTTT
>NW_009728178.1:0-633 GCF_000703405.1 Apaloderma vittatum | reverse complement strand
TTGCTCTTTGGTCTTTTGCTCTTTGGGCTTTTCCTATTTAGGCTTTTCCCTATTAGCTTTTGGCCTTAGAGCTTTTAGCCTGGGAGCTTTTGCCGTCTGAGCTTTTGCCGTTTGGCCTTTTGCTCATTGGGCTTTTGCTCGTTGGGCTTTTGCTCGCTGGGCTTTTTCTTTTTGGGATTTTTCCGTTTTGACTTTTTCCTTTTGGACTTTTGCTGTTTGGACTTTTGCTCTTTGGGCTTTTCCCTTTAGGCTTTTTAACTTTAGGCTTTTCCCTTTGAGCTTTTGGCCTGAGAGCTTTTGACCTGTTAGATTTTGCTTTTTGAGCTTTTGCTGTTTGAGCTTTTGCCTTTGGAGCTTTTGCCATTTGAGCTTTTGCCGTTTAGGCTTTCGTGGTCTTTCGTTCGTTGGGATTTTTCTCGTCGGGCTTTTGCTCTTTGGGCTTTTTCTCTTGGGGCTTTTGCTCTTTGGGCTTTTCCTATTTAGACTTTTCCCTGTGAGCTTTTGACCTGTGACCTTTTGCCTTGTTACCTTTTGACCTGTTACCTTTTGCCGTTTGGGCTTTTGCTCGTTGAGCTTTTGCTCGTTGGGCTTTTTCTCCTTGAGCTTTTGCTCTTTGGACTTTTGCTCTTTGGG
>NW_009728177.1:0-6197 GCF_000703405.1 Apaloderma vittatum | reverse complement strand
GAAATAATGGTTTGAGTTAGAACGTTCCACTTCAACATGAGGAGAAACTCGTTCCCTGCGCGGGTTCTGGAGCCCTGGCCCAGGCTGCCCAGAGAGGGTGTGGAGTCTCCTCTGGAGACCTTCAAACCCCACTTGGACGCGTTCCTGTGGGGCTGCCCTGGGTGACCCTGCTCTGGCAGGGGGTTGCACTGGGGGATCTCTAGAGGTCCCTTCCAACCCCCAACATTCTGTGATTCTATGAGTTGCAGGAGATTGAACCCCCAGTCCTGGACTGACGTGAGCTGACTCCTGTATAATGAGCCATCCCGCAAGGTCATACAGGAGTTGATTAGCCTGGGAGCCACTTACCCGTTTCCCATAATTGTTTAAGTACGCGGTGTTCCGGAGCACTAGCATCTACGGATTTAATTACCCAAAGTCTTGTGAACTCTCTGCCGCTTAATACCGCAGCTCTGGAGCGTGGGTAAATGCTGATGGAGAATCTGCCCACTGGGGAGAAGGTGAAAGTTTCTGGCCACGCTCATTTGGCGTGACTTTCCGCCGGATCGTGGCTGTCAGTGAGTGGCACGTGGTGGCTCTCGGTCCCACGAATATCACTTATCCGCGAGTAAGTGGGAAGCGAGTCCTTACGCCGGGGCTGTGTTTGGAAAAGGACCTGGCGCATGGGAGAACTCAGTGCCTGCCTTTTCTCTTCCCAACCATCGAGGCCAGGCAGCCGGGGCTGCGGGAGGACGTCGGCAATGCTGCTGCCACCGCCTTTGACTTTGTGTCTTTCTATAAAAATAGCAACGGCGGAGACTTCCCGTCCTAATGCTCTGGCTGTGCTGATTTCCTGACCCTGGTGAGCTCCAGCTGCGGCAGTAGAGCCGACAGCTCGCTCCCAGCGCTGCCGTGCGGTTGCGCTGACTCAGCTCTCGTTAGCTGGGGAGCTGATGGATGATAAGAACCCAACCAAACGCTTGTGGGTTTTTTCCCAGGCTTTGCAGAGCTCCTCTGAGGGGATGAGACGTTGGGAGCACACGGACTGAACCCTTGTGCTCTGAAATCCCTGAGCAGCTGCAGAGCTCCGTGAGGTTTTCAGCAGATGAAGAGAGGGAAGAAGTGTCTGTGCCTCCCGGTGCTCTGAGGGCCTTTGGCATCCCTCTCTCCTTGCATCCAAAAAGGGGCAGTGTTGGATTGGGGAATTAATAAATTGTAATAAAAAAACAAAGGCAAGCCTGATCTCTTTTTGGGAGTGTTTTAAGGATGAGCCACCCTCGAGTCGCTACTGAAAAGCATAAGCTGAGTTCTCCATTCATTTATGTTTCCACAGAAATCAGTGGTTCCCCACTGCTTTTGCGGCTTTTGAGGTTTGCTGGGGTGTAGGACAGGGTTAACTTTGCAACTACTTTGATTACCTGGAGACCTTTGGGTCTGGATGAAGAGAGTCTTTCGCCCCCTGTTCTCTTGAAATAAACGCTCAGAAGCATTTTTACCTCGACTGCTGGCCGGCTCGATGCCGATTTCACAAGACTGGTTTTCATTTCTATTTTTTAGCAAAACCTGTACCCAAGCTAAGAAGGAGATGGGAGACTTTGCTGTTCCCTCCTGTGTGAGTTCTGGTTTCCCCTGGGTATTTTGGTACCGGGACATGAGTGAGCTCTGAGGGACGTCAGGTGAGAAAGCTTTGGACGTGTCTCCGGCGTGCGCTTGGAAATTCAGGCAAGGAAAAAAACTAAAACAAATGCCAAGTGATGTTCTGGTTTTATTGCTTTTTGAGCGGGTGTCAACCAGAGAAGTTGACGGGCCTTGAGATGGAAGACCCTGGGGGGTGAGGACTTTTGTCAGATTGTCAGAGCATCTGCAGCTGCCGGGCGGGCGTTCGGCTGAAACGGGCTGCGAGCAGCTGGAGATCTGCTCAGCCTCTGACCGCTCCCTCCTCGGGGCAGATGCAAAGAGAACGGGGAGAAATCTTTAGGATTTTCCAGTATTTCCCATACCAGGAATCCTCTCCCTTCATTTTAAACATTTTTTTATTGCAAATCTCTCTATATTCTCCAGTTACGGGTCTCCACATCGGTGTAGAGCGTACCCGAGGAAGATGCTTGTCTCCTCGATTCGATTCTCAATGTTCCCTTGGTTTCCCGGGTGCGTATCCCACGTTCTGCATCGTTCCGTTGCGGGTGTAATCCGCGCTAAGGAGCGTACTTATGTAACGGCACAAATGAAACGCCGTGGCGGGGAGCTCGGGGGAGGCAGCGCTATGTAGGGCATCTCCGCTGCTGCAGCCTCGTCCTCCGGAGCGAGCGAAGTGGCTGCGTGGCCGCCCGCTCCTCGCTGGTTTGATGTCGCGGGGAGAGAGGTTATCGTGTGACGGCAGGGGCTAAAAGAAAAGGCGAGGCAAACAAAACCGGAGAGGAGAGACCAACAAAACCGTAGAATTGTTGAGGTGGGAAAGGAGCTTTAAGATCGTCGAGTCCAACTGTTAACCCAGCACTGCCAGGTCCATCACTAACCCACGTCCCTGAGCGCCACATGGACATGGATTTTAAATTTCTCCAGGGCTGGTGACTCCACCTCTGCCCTTGTCAGCCTGTGCCAGGGCTTGACAACCCTTTTGGTGAAGGAATCTTTCCTGATATTCAGTCAAAACCTCCCCTGGTGCTACCCGAGGCCATTTCCTCGTTCCTTGGGAGAAGAGTCCGAAGAAAATGCTTTGAGATGATCTCATAGTCAAAAGAAAAGGCGAGCAGGACGGGTCAGCATCGCAAACACACGGTGTGAAAACGACATTTCAAAGTGGGATGGAGGATGATGTCCCGGCTCACGGTGCTCTCCGTGGCTCCTGCAGGACCTGCCCAACAACAGGGCTTTCGGGAGCTTTTTGGATTCCCGTGTGCTCGGCGTTACAGGTGAGGCTGCGTTAATAAAACCTCCTGATGATAAAGAGCGGAACGTGGCAGTGCAGAGGAGTGAAGGGGACGAGGGTTTTGTTAGCGGTGGGCAGGAGCTGTTGCTTCCCCGAGGGAGCTCACAAAGATGCTCCAGACAGAGGAGAGAGGCCAGGATGTGACAGCAGAGACCTGAGATGCCAGGTGTGAGCACAGCGACCTTCAGGTCTGCAAGGTGTCGCTGTGATTTAGAATCTTTGGAGTGAAAAGCTCACGGTGGTAAAACCATAGGACTCTTTGGTTGGAAGGGAACTTAAAGATCACATAGTTCCAATGCAGAAAGAACTTAAAGCAAACCTTTGTTGTGTTTTGGGGTTGTTTTTTTTAAATTTAAGTATAGGACAAGCATTGATGTTAAATTATGACCCATTTTATTACTATTTGGGCTACCAAAGTGTTAATGCTACTGTCGTTCCTGTAGAGAATGCCCTCTTCCTGCAGCCGGCCTTGGGGTAAGGGCTGTTGCTTTGGTGGCCAGCAAATATTTTGGGGCAAAATTAGGGTGCTTAGGTAGCCCGTCGTGGGCTCTCTCCCGTTGGCGAGAGAGCAAACATCTTGCCAGCAAAAAAGAGGAGAGGGTTGAATATCCACGTGCTGCTCCTCAAATCGTTAAGTGTCAAGGAAGAGCAGTGGCAGAAAGTTTTCTGTTTTGCCACGTTTGTATTTACTACAAATTCATTCTTGTTTTAACAGTGCTGTGCAAGGTGTCACTGTTTTCATAGAGTCATGGAATGTCTTAGGTGGGAAGGGACCTCAGAGATCATCCAGTCCAACCCCTGCCATGGGCAGGGACGCCCGTACCCAGCCCAGGTTGCTCCCGGCCTCATCCAACCTGGCCTTGAACATCTCCAGGGAGGGGGCAGCCCCAGCCTCTCTGGGCAATCTGTTCCCTCAGGCTGAAGAATTTCTTCCTAAGATCCAATCTAAACCCGTTCTCCTTCCATTTAAATCCATTTCCCCTTGTCCTGTGGCTGGACACTTCTGTACAAAGTCCCTCCCATCCTCCCTGTAGGTCCCTTCAGGTGTTGGTACTGTTTTATTTTTCTCCTGTTCCCGTCTTCTCTCTTTCTTTAAAGTCTGTATTGTTTTCGTTATTTATTGACCTCTCCCCCGGTGGCTTTTTCTCCTGTTGCTTCCGTTTGATTTCATCGCTTCCACACGTTTTTTGACAAGAGAATTTATTGAGGTCACTTGTCAATACGGCAGTGCAAGAAATCACCAAGAACGTGGGGAGCTCTGTGTGTTTTACCTTAACTCCCGCTGAATTATTTCACTTGGAGAATCCTGAGTGGCACTTGGTTCCTCCGCTGGCATTCCAGACAGCCTTTGACGGGTCCCTTTGCCATGGGTAAAGTTTTGCTTTTTCTACGTCTCCATAAATCCCTCTGAAGAGCCATGTGGGCAGAGAGCAGAGTGCACCCACTGGCTCCTCTCCGGCTCAAACGCCGCTGCCACGGGAATGCTGGAAGCCAGGAAACGCGCTGCGCCGCTGCCTCGCCTGGATCCTGTGCCCCGTTGTCGGGGGGATTAACTGCCTGATCCCTCTGACTTTGGTCCCTATGACATTGACCGGTTTTCAAAAATAACTGCGGAAGAACGTGATCTCTGCATTAAGGTTGGGGGTTTTTTTTACTGTATTTTGATTTTGTTTTATCCTTTTGGTTTGCAAACCTCGATGCGCCGGGCTCCTTGGAGCGGTGTGGTGGTTGGAAGCAGAGGGTTGCTGCTTCTCATTGGGCTGTGGTAGCACTGATGCCTGCCTTTGGCTTTTGTCACACCTAAAGGAGTCTGTCACAGAATCACGGAACGTTAGGAGTTGGAAGGGACCTCCAGAGATCATCGAGTCCAACGCGCCCCGCCAGAGTAGGACCACAGAATCTAGGGCAGGTAAGACAAATGCATCCAGATGAGGCTGGAAAGTCTCCAGAGAAGGAAACTCCACAAGCTCTCTCCATCACCCTCAGGGCAAAGAAATTCTTCCTCATGTTGAGGTGGAACTTCCCGTCCTCTAGCTTGAACCCATTGCCCCTTGTCCTGTCACGGGGCACAAATGAAAAGAGATTGTCCTCTCCTTATTGACACCCAGCCCTCATATATTTATACACATTAGTTAGATCCCCTCTCAGTGTTCTCCTCACCAGACTAAAAAGCTCCAGGTCTCTCAGCCTTCCCTCATAAGGCAGGTGTTCCAGTCCCTTCATCATCCTCGTAGCCGTCTCTTGGACTCTCTCAAGTAAATCCCCGTCCTTCTTGAACTGAGGCGCCCATGGATGTAATACTCTAGGTGAGGTCTCACTAGGGCAGAATAGAGGGGGAGGAGAACCCCCCTCGATCCTCCCTGCTCGATTTGTCTTTCAGAGAGCAGGTCTCAGCTTGTCGCCCCGGGCGAGTCTCTCCTTGGCTCTCACCAGGCGTGCAGCGTGTTTTCCCTGGGATCTTAAAAATCCCCCTTCCTGCGTGGGTGGCAGAAGTGGGAGGGATGATCTATGTCTTTCCTTCTCTGCTACGCTTGCTAATATTAGCTCGATTTGTCATTTTGGCAACGGTTAGAACTGGAGTTGGGCTGGAAGTCACCGCAGATGGTCCCTAACTGAGCCCCAGTGCTCGACTGGTGATTTTAGTGCTCTGCCTGGGTTGAGGTTTAACTTGCCATCGTGCCTCTGAGTCTCCGTGGTTGGTGTCTGTGACTTAGAGCAGCTCATTCGTGAACCTGGAGCCTTTCTAAGCTTGGGACTAGTGTGTCATAGAATCACAGAATGGTTGAGGTTGCAAAGGATGTTGAAGATGATCTTGTTCCAGCCCTGCTGTGGGCAGGGACACCTCTCTGCCACCAGCCCAGGTTGCTCCAAGCCCCGTCCTCCCTGACCTTGAACCCTCCAGGGATGGAGCATCCAGCACCTGTTCAACTCTCACGGGGAAGAATTTCTTCCTTATGTCTAATCTAAATCTCCCCTGTCGCAGTCTCAGGCCACCTTTCCCTGTCACCGCAGCCCCTGTCACAAGCCCTTCTCCAGCTTTCCTGTCGTCCCTTTCATGGATGGGAAGGTCACCCTGGAGCCTTCCCTTCTCCAAGCTGAATAACCCCAGCTCCCTCAGCCCGTCCTCCCAGCAGAGGTTCTCCACCCTCTCATCATCTCCGTGGCCTCCTCTGCACCCGCTCCAGCAGCTCCACGTCCTTGTGGTACCGTGGGCTCCAGAACTGGCCGCGGGGCTCCAGGTGGGGCCTCACCAGAGCAGGGCAGAGGGGGAGAATCCCCTCCCTCGCCC
>NW_009728176.1:1487-2081 GCF_000703405.1 Apaloderma vittatum | reverse complement strand
CTGCTCCAGGCGCACGCCAAGGGCCACGAAGGAGCTGCGCTAAAGAAAGTTTGTTGCAGGGTGACTGACTATGGGGCTGGACCTGACTATGGGGCTGGACCTTTCCTGGAAACCTGCAGCGCCGTAATGCCATGGGGCCGCCAACCCTGCCCGCCCCAGGGGAGCTCTCTGCTGCCCTGCCTTCCCCTGTGCTTCCCGGGGGATTTTCCTTAATTTCTCTCCGACACTTCTGTGCTGAGAGCTCCGGGGCTGTCCGCAGAAAGGCTGTGACTCAGCAGCAGGGAGCAGCTACTCCTCATCCTCACGCACAACACGCTAGGACAGAGGGTGAGTTTAGGGCAATGCGACAGCAGGAGCTGGGGAGTTCATTGCTCTGAGGGTCCCTTCCTGGCCGTGAACATCTCAGTTCATCCAGGCAGTCGGGCACCTCGGGACGGCTCCAGCCCAGCCCGTGAGGACACCCTGTCCGCGGGGACAGCACTCACTCTGCCACATAAATCGGCACCTGCAGAATAGGATCTGAAAAAGAGAGTGAAACGCAGACGTCAGAGCCTCTCCCCATGCGCGGGGACAACGTGGCAGTGTTTACCGAGC
>NW_009728176.1:342-1139 GCF_000703405.1 Apaloderma vittatum | reverse complement strand
CCGCGCGCCGCAGCAGCAGACTGCAGGGAAGAGCCCCAAAGTCCCCTCTTGTCCCCAGGGACACAAGACTGGGAGGGAAAAGATTTTATTTCCTTGCACCAGTGTATTAAATCTGCTTGTCCCTCCAGTCCAACTCTCCAGTCCCACTCACACAGGACACCTGCACAATGGCAGCTGATAACGGCTGCTCCGAGGTGATGGATTTTAGAAATCCATGGTGTTAAGCCCTGGCACTAAGGTCACTGAACTCGCAGCATGCGGCACTCTTGGTCCGTGGCTCCCACCGCTCCAGTCACGACCCCCCAGAGCAGCCCCAGGGCCAGTGCAGTCGCTCCCCTCCTCTCCCCCAGCCGGCCTTCCCACAGCTCCCGGGCGCTTTCTAAACGTGACACAAACAGCCCAAATACCGACTCCTTCCAGAATCAAACGAGTTGGGTGACTTTTCATGCCAGAAATGCAATTAAAGCTTGCCCAGGCCTTCAAAGCTCCAGATTTCAGCTACCCTGACGTTGAGGGAGCAACTACAAATTCAGGCTGGGAAGAGGATTTGCTGCTTCCGTGTACGGCATCTGCAGAGCGAGCACCAGCTCAGCCGGTGGCACGCACGCTGGCCTCACCCCCTCAGCAAACACGGATCAGCAAACAGCACGGGCACCCCATGGGCCCAGGCACGGGCAGGGCTGGTGGGGCCGTCCCGGGGCCAGAGCAGCACCTGGGATCACAGCTGGACGCGATGCGTGAGCCGATCGGGTAAAGCTGCTGCCCCGGCCACTTGTGCAGGGTCGCCCAAGGACACC
>NW_009728176.1:0-241 GCF_000703405.1 Apaloderma vittatum | reverse complement strand
GCGCGGTGAGACCCAGGCGACAGCGTGGTGGGGCCGCTGAGATTCCTGCAGCTCCAACAGCAGCTCCGGTGCGTCCTCGGTTGCCCTTTCTCTGGCTGAACCTCCTGCCAGGAGCACACACCAGCACCTTGCAGCAACCCCTCTGCTTCGAGCTCAGTTCTTTTGTTTGCCACCCTTCTTGCTTAAGGTTTAAGTGAGGTCGGAGCGAGTTTCCAGCACCGTGTGGCCACGCAGGCAGGCC
>NW_009728175.1:1186-1424 GCF_000703405.1 Apaloderma vittatum | reverse complement strand
AAATTGGCAGTGACAAATGGCACAATATTCAGTAGGAGAGACATGAAGGAGAAGATTCTTCCTGTGGCAAGTGAATGGAAAGTAATGTTCACTGAAGGAAAACAGAAGAAAAAAGATAAAGAGGTAATAATACAAATCTAAGGGCTTTGTCAATACAGAATAGTAGTGACAAAGGAAAGTGCTGACAATTTAGCTTCAGTTTGAGGCAGTAGCTGTAATGCAGGAGGGTTAAGGATTT
>NW_009728175.1:595-949 GCF_000703405.1 Apaloderma vittatum | reverse complement strand
AGACATATTAAGCTCCTATTAGACATTTTGAAATTCAAAGGCTTCTAGATATGGGGTATGAGTAAACCAGTTCTTGAGGAAAATGCAGACTTCAGATGCCGATCAGAGATACCAAAATGAGGAACTTAAAGCAGGACCATTAAAGTTCTATCTGGTGCAGATAAAAAACATTTAATCGTCTCATACAGAAGGCATGAGCTCTACGGTACGAAATTTCTTCACCAGCGGGCTAGGAAATCATTTCTCATAAATTACATAGGTATACATGATGCAGCCCAAGAACAGCAGTACAGATTAGATGATAATCCTGAGATATCTTCCGAAATATTGCTCTGTATGAGCTAGGTATCATTT
>NW_009728175.1:0-430 GCF_000703405.1 Apaloderma vittatum | reverse complement strand
AAAATTCCAGGTAATTGCAGTAACATTCATTCAAAACAGAACATTTCCACTGACTAAATTGATCCTCATCTCCAACTGGCAAAATGTAATCTTTGCTAACCCGTATACCTGGCATAGAACAGACAGAACTTACAGTGGTGTGGCTTTCCAGGAATCTCTGGAAATGGGTTTGTCTTAAGTCTAAAATTAAGCAATTCCTAAGAGCTGACCAGGACTACTGCGACCAGTAGGAGTCTTAGCAGAGAATGAAGCAGGTACGTGAGTGGGGCAAAAGAGGCTGTCTCAGTGACCTTCTGCCTTGCTGCCAGAGCAGGGATATACGTTGCTGTACTGCAGCTGGCCCGTTATTATTATCCAGCGAGCTGTAAGTGTGCCCAGGGAGGATCTGGAAAGAAAATCCCCTACCATCTGCCTTTCAAGGCCTTCTGCT
>NW_009728174.1:33051-33273 GCF_000703405.1 Apaloderma vittatum | reverse complement strand
CTCAGTCTTTAGCAGTGGAACTAGCTGTTCCTTGGACACCCAGCCTTATGAGCTAGGAGACAGGGAGGGGAAGCAGAATGAGGTCATCACAATTAAAGAGGAAGGGATCAGTGACCTGCTTATGCCCCTTAGATGCATGCAAGTCTATGGGGCCAGAAGGGTTACACCCAAGGGTGCTGAAAGAGTTGACAGACATGCTCGCCAAGCCACTTTCCCTTATTT
>NW_009728174.1:27418-31807 GCF_000703405.1 Apaloderma vittatum | reverse complement strand
CACAGAAAGAGTAGTCAGACATTGGAATAGGCTGCCCAGTGATGTGGTTGAGTCACCATCCCTGGATGTGTTTAAAGGTCATTTAGATGTGGTGTTGGGGGATATGGGTTAGGGATGAGTTTTACAGAGTAGGGTTAATGGTTGGACTCAATGACCCCAAGGGTCTTTTCCAACCTGAATGATTCTGTGATTTTACGACTTCTTTACCATCAAAGCCAAGACTGAAGGAAAAGCTTTTGATTTAAAAATATGTTTCATCTTTAACAACTTGTTGGCTTTCAACTGCTCATGAATGAAATGTGAATGTGACTCGGAATTGAATGCTGCTGATAGTTTGAAGGAAAAACATTCTTTTGCTCTATATGGCCTTTGATTCTTTGACAAGCTGTTGAACATCCTTGTTTTTCTTGTGGAGAGGGAATTGCTGAAAGTCATTGCTTTTGATCGTTAAATACCTTTGTTTTTTTACAGGAAGACTTACCATGGATTGATGTATTACTCTGCTCTCCGAGTCTACCTGAAACTTGAGTTCTTTTTTTGGGCTAAATTGACAATCCTTGATTTCTTACCCAATTTCAAATGCAAATTGTTAACATTCAGGCTACAAGTCCCAGAGAGTTATTCTGTGATTTACGAAGCACAGGAGCTCTGCAGTCTATCGAGGAGAGGCAGGATCCTAGCTGAGGTCTGGGGCACATCTCAGGTTCTCAGTAGGTGGCTGATTTTCCTCAGGAAAAAATGTTCTGAGCTTTGAAGGGTAAAACAACTGAAGACAAATGTATTTAATTCAAAGGAAAAGATAATCGTGTTTATGTCAAGAAAGGTTTGGGTTTTTTTTCATTTTAGCGAGAGTAATGGTGGTAAACACTCGCACAACCATGTGTTTCCCCCTAGTGTCTCCTCAGTAGAGACTTGTGAACCCCCATAGCCTTTGTTTCCCTTCCATTTAACCTTCTGGAATATCTGAAAAATTCAGCATACGAAACTCTTGCTTTAAATAATTCCTGTGTTCTTGATAGAAGAGAAACAGAAATGTTTTTCTAGCATCAGTTTATTCTAAACTGGACTTAAAGACTGAAGAAAAAACCAAAACATGCCCAACATTACTTACCTCTATGAAATAGTGAGAGTGGCATAGACAAGAACATGACTTTGGTGAATCTTTGAATTATAATTGTAAGGACTGTCAATAGTAGCTCGAACTGAAATTGATGATTGACCACAAAATTCAGTACATGTGCTTTGCAGGTAGATATTGAAAAAAAAAAAATCTGTGGTAGGCACAAGTTTTAATTTAAAATTATAGAGATATTTCTCAAATATATGCAGAATTCATGAATAAAATGTGAACTATTTTTCTGGTACAGCAATGTGCTTAGAAGGCTGTAGCTAAAGGAATTTGTTAGAAAGTTTTACCTTGTGGCAACTGAGGGATGTGTTGAAAAAGAAAGCTGATGACTTAAAGCCAGAATCCATGTGAAATAATGGTAAAAGTATTAACAAAGCAATGGGATGAGCATTGCTGTAGTCAAATTCTCATGTACTGTTTTTCAAAATGTATATGCAAAATTCTTCCTCTATTAATTTTAAGGCAATTGAGATAGATGTTTGGGGGGGGGTTGTGTGTGTGTTGTTTGGTGGGCTGCTTGGTTTTTTTGGTTTTTGTTTTTAATCATTATTATTTGTCACTTGTCGTGGTTCAAGCCGAGTGGGATAAAGAACCACACAGTCTTCACCTCACTTCTCCTCCCAGCCCCACTTCTCACAGTGATGTGAAGGGAGACAATTTCAACTAAAGAGGCTCAAGGGTCTGAGATTAAGGATAGGGAGGGTAATAATCTGCCATTTAAGATGACAGGTAAAGAACCAGAGTAACTTGAGAAGAATAGATTTAATTCACCAACACCATTTATGAGGTAAGAAAGCAAGAGGAATACATCACTAAATATGACTCAGTCTTAAATACCTTTCGTGCCCGCACCCCTCAACATCTTCCTGGCTACCTTCTTCCCCGCTGTCTATGCAAGGCAGGCAGGGGGTGCATGATGCAGTCCATCTGGCCACTTCCCATTGTCTGTGGCATCTCCTCCTTGAGAAAGAGGCCTCCTTGCAGTCTCTCCTTCATGCCGAGTGGTGTCTGCCTCACAGAAGGCAATCCTCTTCCTCCTCGCAAGTCCCTCAGGGCCATAGGTTGCTTTGGGCGTGTCCCCCACTGATGGTCTCTCTCCCCTCTGGCATGGAGCTCCGCACGTACCGCCGCATGCTGGACACTCTCACAACTGTCAGTCCCCTCAGCTGGCAGGCAATCACCTTCCTGCCATCTCAGCCACCACAGGGCTCCAGAGAAAGGTCCTGCTCCAGCAGCCACCTTCTCCTTGAGCACTCTTCTCCCCCTCTTTCTTCTCAGAGACTCTTCTCTCCCTCTTTCTACTCAGGGGAATGTTCCTTTGTTCTCCTCTCACCTCCTCCTCCTCCAACAGAAAAAACTCCTCAACATTAAAGACAGGACAGCTCAACCCAAGGTAAAACCAAAAAAGAAAGAAAGAACAATGGGATCGCCTCTTAAATACCTTGATCACAGAGGCACTAACTGGCCCGGCCCTAGCCAGAGTCAGGTCCAACTCTACCTGGGAGGGGAGGGAGTCTCTGAGTCTACCCTGACTTTTTTTTTTTACAAAAAATCCCGTCAGACTCAAACCCATGACACCACTATAGTCTTGGATAACACCTACACTGCTTTTGAAAACTGTAATGATCCTGGTGACCTCTCCGAGGTATTACTGCCACTAGGGAGTCTGATTCTATTCTGGGATGAAAAACTCCAGTTTTCACTCCAGGCAGTGAAAACTGAAAAATAAAACAATCTAAAAAAGGCAAAATAGAAAAAAGAAGATCAGTGAGACTTGGTAAACTGTTTGCTTGGACATAAGAGTATCCTCTCTTCCACATAATGTTTTTCTTCGCTTGTGTCAAGGTAAGAGGTGATGGTCCATCACTGTTTATGCCACACCTGCTGAGGGATGAGTTTAGGGAACATCAAAATGAGCAGTGATGATATTCTTATCTGAGAAAGTTGTTCTTTATGCCTCCATTTCCGAGGAGTCGGGATCTGATTGCACCCAGGGACGGCTGTTGGTGACAACGACAGCAAGGGCTGCCAACTTCTTCCTGGCCACAATCAGGGACAACGTGACATACAGAGCAGTGCCCAGATCTTTGATCCAGATAAACCAGGAATTGGGGGCCTGTAGGATAAGGCAGAGCTCCTGCCAGTGTCATCTTTTTTCTACACTGCTCTCCTACATACATACCCAGTTATTTCAGGTACAGCATTTCCATAAGTACACCTGGAAGACAATTTTTTTAAGAGTCTTTGTGATTTCCTTTTTTTTTTCCAGTTCTGTTTTGACACAAAAATAGTAATGGCTCCCCTCATGAGTCACTCTAAGTAATAGACAGGTGAATGGGACACCTTTAAAAAGAATTCATAATTCCTTCTAATAGCAAAGATGGAATTTGGAGTTTGAGATTCATTTTTACCATTATAGTCCTAATTAAAAAAGAAAATTAGTTTCTCAATATCATAGCATAATTTTACTCTTGCATAGAGAACATGTATATTTTTAAATACTGGGAAGGTTGAGGGGAAGGCTTATTGAGAAATCTGTTAAGAGTTTAGAAAAAGTAATTTTCTTGCTGAGAAGTTAGTGTGTATCAGACTTGCAGAATCTGCTTTGTGTAAAAACCATTTTGTTCAAAGTGTGTGTGAAAAACTGCTTATTTAAAGCAAGTAAAATAATTTTGAAGTTTCCGTTTCTTAGACCTTCCTGACAAAACCAATTTTTCTCCTAAGGATAACTTAATTCAAAGCAAATTGTATTTGGTGACTAGTATAATTTTGGAGCCCTATGCTTTACAGCACATTAATAGCCAAATAATGTAAATTTTATTTTTAATTATAAAAATTATGAATAAGCAAGTGATAATTCTGCCTACTAATTTTAACTCTGATGCAACATCATTTGTAGAAAAAAAGTGTTATTCAGATAAATGTGTGAAATGCAAGAGAGAATGATCCTCCTGATATTTTCAGGATTCAGTCCTGAAAAGTTATAAAATTAGACATTTTTAACTCAAAAGTCTTATCTTGTTGTTAAGTTGGGGTTTGGTGGGTTTTTTATGATCTAGAGTTGAGGCATTTCCCTGCCCATGTTCCTTCAGCAACCCCAACTAGCATGTGCCAAGAACATCAAGCTCATTTGCGGATGTGGAGGTGGTGGTAGTGTCACCTTCTCCAAAACCTCCAAGAGCTCACACCTGGGAAGAAGTAAGACCAAGGCTCGCCATCCTGCTCTCTGACTATGTCCTCATGTTTGGGCACGAACTTTC
>NW_009728174.1:0-27387 GCF_000703405.1 Apaloderma vittatum | reverse complement strand
CTGAAGTATTTTCGTGGCATGATCAGGAGTGCCCAGGAGTCATAGACCCAAAGAGAGATTCTGGAGACTCAGAAATTCCCATTGGATTTATGGGGGTGTCTTGCACAGCAAAGCCCAAGTGCCACCAGGCTGCCTAGTGTTTCCTTCACTGTAGAAAGGTGATTTTGACAAAATGGTTATTTTGTCCATAGCTTTAAATTAAAAGCACAATATTTTCAAACTTTCTAGAGACTTCTTTTAGACCAGCTAAGTTGGAAAGATAAATGGTCCAGTGACTACTAGCTAATTCATCTGCATGTGCAGCTGGAAAATTATTTTCTGTGCACATAGTGCAAAACTTTTCCCTAACTACGAGGTTTAGAGACGCTTTGGGAGTAATTAACTATAATGTAGAAGCAAATCTGGGTTCATTATATGCACTGCTCATTTATGAAATGTTTTTGTGCATAAAAGCCCATTAGTAAGTTTCCAAAACTTCCATGAATGTTAAACTTTTTATTATAGGACTCCAAGCACTTCTTATTTTACATAAAATCTAGTGTAATCCCACGAATTACATTTAGGCTTTGATCCTGCATAGCAAATTTCTGTGCCACAGTGTATTCAAGTGCTAAAATCTGGCTTTTATGTAGTTATTTAAGAGTGATAGAACAGCTCTTTTCCTGTGGACTACACAAAAAGTTGAGGATATACTCAAAATGAATTGCGTGCTATTGATTTTATTCTGCTTACTGGTTGGCTTCCATACTCTGTGTATGTGTGTGTTTTTGTTGTTCTACTAACTGCTTTCCTTCTGTGTTTTTAGTCCTATGTTGTACACAGATGTCGAGATCCTGACTCTAGTGCAATGGAAATGTAAAGCAAAGCTGCTGTTTTCATCAGCTGTACAGGATTGGCAGTCAGACTGGTTAAATTCCTGAGGATATGATTTAGCCAGGATTAGGAATACATGCCCTTAGCCTCAGTGGGTGTAGGCATGTGTCTGAAGTTGAGAGTATGTTTAATTTGCTGAATTAGGTCAATGCATGATTCTAAATGGACTCCCTCAGAGGCAGCAGCGTGACACTTTCTGGCCTGTGTTACATGGGCAGTCAGTGGACGTAATCTGACTTGCCCTCACTGTCAACTAATTTGTGAAGAAGCATAGATCAAGTGAGACAGTCCAAGGAAATCTATCCTACTGACTGTGTGTGTCATGAGGGTGTGAGTACTTGCATGTGCTGTGCCATAGTCCTGGGCAGCAGGCTGGTGGGACTGGGCTTACTGGCCCAGCTGCTTGGTGGTGATCACCACGGAAGCACAGCAGCACAAATCAGATGAAGAATAGCAAAAATAACTTCTCAGTTTTATGAAAGTTTGTTCTTTCTCTTAACTTTTTGTTAATCTCTTTGTTTGTAGTGAATGCCAGCATAACATAATGTTACCTAATATATATTGCATCTTATTCACCATTTATTTCCCAGTAAAAAACAAACTATAGTCATTAACATCTGAGGGTTTTTACGACACCTGTGCTTTATCTGAGAATATGCAAAATGTATCCAAACACTTCCATTTAAGGTGAAGGTTTACACTGTGCTTTTGCTGGGCTATCTGGATTGGTTGGAATTTTGTGCAATTACTATTTTACACAGTGGCAGAGTATTTGTGAAGTGGCTATCAACTGAAACATATTTTGCTCTTCAGACTTGCTTTTGCAAGTTTCACAAAGCATTTAATTAGGGATAATCAGCTTTTAACCAGCCAGAGCAGACCAATGTGATTCTCTCCCTCTCTCCCCCCATAATTGTAGGCATAGTCTGTACCCGTAAGATAAATTACTCGCAGTCTGGAGAACATCCTATCCAGCAGGAAGGAGGTGAATAAGAATGTCATTTGCATGAGGATAAAGAAGATATTCTGTATACCGTTGATTTTGGTAAAGAATATATTATCTTTTTTCTTTTTCAGAATGGTGGACCTGGAAATCAGATGGAAATTACAACGTCTCCTTTCTCTCGAGGTTGCTGGTCAGTGGTCATCCTCCATGGTACCCAAAGAAGCTAGAAGAAATCCACTCTAATTTCTGTATGGTTTGTTTCACTATGGAAGATCAAATAATTTTCTGGCTCAGGTTTTGTGAAATTTGGCATCTGCCTTGGACCCACAATTTGGAAAAGGGATCATCTCTGAGGCACGGTTGAGGCAGATAAACCAGTTGCAGATGATGAGCACTTTAAGTATCACTGGAATATTACTCAGCTTAACGACAGTGTCTGTTACGCTGGATTTTAGTTTGCATGGTGGTCTGATGGCTTGGTCCTTAAGCAGCAATTTGACTCTTAATCAGAGTTTGCCTACATCTGATCCTCTTAATGCTTCTGAGAAGGGTGAAGTCTCTCGGATGTCCATGAGGGAGAAGAACTGGCCAGCCCTCCTGATCTTGGTTGTTATCCTGCTGACCATTGGGGGGAACATATTGGTAATTATGGCTGTGTCCTTGGAGAAGAAGTTGCAGAATGCTACAAACTTCTTCCTGATGTCCTTGGCAGTGGCAGACATGCTGGTGGGTATCCTGGTCATGCCCGTGTCACTCATTACAGTCCTGTATGGTAAGTGGCTTCCCTTCTTGTTTGACTATACGCTTTTGCAGGGAATTCCACGAGGCTGCAGCAATCGGCTTTGTCCAATTTTTCACATGTTGGTAGCTTGGGGAGTACCAGTGTGGGCTTGGCCATAGGTCTGTGCTGAGGTTCATGCTCTGCTGGGAGGAGAGCTTGTTTTCGTGCTACCGGGAATGACCCATGAATGGTGTCGGCATCAGTTTGGGGTGTTTGTTTGTTTGGGGGTTTTTGTGTTGTTGGTTTTTTGTTGTTATTATTGCTGAGTCCACCCAGAGAAACTACAACACTGAGTCAGCTTTTTGCCTTTTGATTGAACTGCAAGGATGCAAGACCTTAGGGTAAAGCTGAGGACAGTGTGTGTGACTGATCCATCTCCAAGCCAGGTCAGCATCAGTCCTTGAGATCCCACTGATCAGTGGGATTTGAGCAGTAATGTGGATAAGAAAGGAGATTCAAACAAAATAAAAAAAATAAGCTTAATTCTCAGCATCTATACCTGAGCTTGCTTTGTGCCTCTTGGGGTCATTTTGCCTTTCTGTGCCTCAGTTTTGCTATCTCTAACCTGAGAGAATTCCCTCAGTTTTAAAACCCTTTGAGATCTGCATGTATAGGTTTAAGCATTTATTTCTCTCCTACCATATTAGGATCAGTGTGTTTGCTATGAAGTAGGGCATTGCTCCTACACTCAAGTGTAGAATCACTGTTAGCACTTTGAAGGAGTAGAGTATCAGATACATCACTTTCTCATTTCTCTGAGACTCCAAATACATTGTGTTTTTCAGTACGATGTTAGGACTCTCCATCTCTGGGTATTACAAAGGGGTATTGTGTTCACCTCTGTATCTCTGGTCAATGTTTGTTTTCTCACAGGTCAATATAATGTGTGTGTGTGTTTAATAGACAACAATTAATCATTTTTGAAGTCATTTTCAGATTTTATTTGAAAAGTATTTTAATATTGGTATTTCTTGAAAAAGAAATAATGCTCTTTACTTTCAAATTTGATTAGCAATTGGCTTACTGTCCTACAAAGTAAAATGTAGGAAAATTTATGTGACTTCTTCACTTGCCTAAATGATTAAGTCAGACAGAGACACATTTCTAAAATACATTGATCAAGTATACATCATCCCAAAGCTTACATAACTTGTCCACAGAGAGTTCGATCAATATGTGATTTAGGTACAGAGCTAGTCATTGAGATCTTATGCATAAAGCTTTTTATTTTGGGCTATCAGAATAGTTCCATCGCTAAATCTTCCAAGTATTGCATCGTGTATTTTATTTTTAGTATATTACTCCAGTTCCCTGTAGCTTGAAAGGGGGCTTATAAATACTGAGTTGTTTGATTGACCTGCACTTACATAAATTCTGGGTTACCCACTAGCCCTAAAAAAGTGAATTTATGGAAGTGATCTTCCTACATACATACTTCCTGAATCTTTGGAAACTATTAGAAATGGATTTTCTGTTCTGCCTAGAAAATGATTACTTAAAGTTTTTTAAAGGTGTAAAGCATGCTCCGTATTTAGAGACAGGTAAAAATCATTTATATGAAGAGTAAATATAATTATTCCTCTTTTCTACCAGATGACGACTAAGCACTTTGCAAGCAAACGACACTAAATGGATTGGGGAGGTTTGGCAGAAGTTATAATTTTGGAAGAGGGATGAAAAATTTGTCAAAATACTGTGAGAAATGAGAATAGCTGCTGTCATTTTAGGGAAGCCAGGGGGCTGCTGGAGCTGTGCTGGGCGCTGGCACTGCTCTCTTGGGCCATATCAGTAGCCCTTGCTGGGCTGGACCAAAGCAGACGTGTTGCCTTCAGGCTTTGAGAGGGGAGGAGGAAAAGCTCCATTTGGGGAAAATGGGGCATCAGAGGAACTAGTGTACTGTTTTCAATGGGATCCCTGTGAAATTACTTTTCTATATCAAGCTACAAATTTTGGAAGTAAGCAGCCAGGGCTGTGCCACTCCAGCGGCAAGGGAAGAAGACTGCCGGAGTGAGTAGAGAAAGTCTGTCCTCTCTCCCAAGTGATAATTTGCTACTTCTTCCTGAAAATAAAAACTCGGTTTGATACGCAGAAGCTCAAGAGCTTGGACTAACTTGGTACTTCTGAGAGTACCAAAGGGAAAAGTCTGAGATCATGTCAAATGTATTGCTCCTCTTTAAATCCAATACATACATTCCCTTTTCTGGGCATCTAGAAAAATCAGAGAATATAAGACTAACAGGGCACATCAACAACCTCAGCATTTGATGGTTCATGTAAACTAAATGTGCACATGTTTAGCAAAGAGGGAAAGTAGGTTCAACCTGTCACTCATGGCTACGTACAGCTTGGAACAAATATATCCATATCTTCCTCAGCGTCACTTGTTCTGGGGTCACCAAGCTGTTCAGAGTCCTATACTTATTTCTAGCTTTGGCAGGGATCTTCTGTTATACTCAGCTTGGTGGACCAGTTCTTAAGGCAACATTAGTCAGCAGCTGGAAAGGCTCTTGGCAGAGTTGCAGCACTAACAAATGCTGTTATTAAAACTAACAGAGATCTATTCATTATTCTTGAGTCTGTTGTCATAGAATCATCATAGAATCATAGAATGGCATAGGCTGGAAGGGACCTTAGAGATCATCTAGTCCAACCTCCCTGTCATGGTATCATAAAGTAGCATATTTGGTATCATAAAGCAGCATCTCTGCACGACTGCACACACCGATTTTGAGGGCAAAATCTGGCCTCTTCTGTTACATAGAGTTCGTTGGCTTCGTTTCCTTTGAGCTATATTTTTTTGGAAAAAATGATTCTTCTTACACCAGCCTGCAAACACTCTGGTTACCACAGTGGCCTGTAGGACAGTGGAGTTCATCTTGTTTTCTAAGAGCTAGACATGAGGAAATCCAAACATATGCTTTAGTAGGGTTTATATGCTGTTTGACGTGGTAGCACACAAACCAGTATCAGTGATTAAGGGGTCAAATATTCACACATCAGCAGAATTCCTTTGAGAGTAACAAGCATTCATGGCCATGGATTGAGCAAGGAGAGCATTACTGCTTGGAGACATAACTGTGAATTTTCAGTCATTTTTACTGTATATTTTACCCTGTGTGTTCTATATAGTCTGGACTGTTTCAAAAGCTGCCATATTCTGTACAGAGAAATTTATGTAGCATGTCTCTTGCGAATTTGTAGAAGTCACTTTTAATTTATGCAATCAGAAAGGAACCTTACAAAATCATATATAATAAATAGAAGATTGACTAAGTTGCTTTAAAGTTTCCACATCAGCTCTCTCAGCCCCACCGATAAATTCTAGTTTGCACTGTAGGTTCATTTCCTTACTTTTCAGCTAATGAGGTAGATGAAGTAGTTTTCACTTCAAGCAAAACCAGAAAATTTGAGAGACATCTTCCACAAAGACTTTCAGTGGTTTTCTTAACTAAAAGAAAGAAAACACAAGTTGTTAGTTAATTTAAGAATCTTATTACAAAGGAAGGGATGGCAGGGTGTTTCATACTGGATTTTTCACCAATTAGTCAGCACTCTGATATACTTATCAATTAGTCCTTCTTAAATATCTTGAACTAATCAATGAATTGCATTTGAGAACTTAGAACGTTTTCCAAGGCATGCAGTTTCTAAAGAACTAAACAAATTAATATGCTAATTAATAAATATATATTGGGGAGAGTAAATGACAAACTAACATAATGTTTAATCTCAATGGAGAAACTTCTGATTAATTAAAAATACTGGTGTGATAGGGCATCAGGTATTCTGATTGTGATGGAGCTTCTGAGAACACACAGAGATTGTCTCCTTGCCTCAGATGATTTTAGGAACAAGAAGCGGTGGGTTTGCATGGTGTCATGTTTACAGGAAAGAAAGAGAGGGTTGTTCCTTGTTTACTAGGACTGTGAAGGAATGCGATAGAATCTCATCAGCTGAGATGGAAATTACAGAAGGGAATAAACATTTTGTTCTAATGTTCACAGCTGCTAATAGGTTTCCAGACTGTGGCCAACAAGTCGCCAGCATACTTGTCTGTGGCTCCAGGCATCCAGGCTTCTCTCTTCTCTGAGTTCCAAAAACCGCTGTAATGCTGGTGGCCTGATGCAGCTTCCAGGAGGGCTGGTGTTAGATGCAGTATTCATTAGCCCCAACTGCTGAAGCAGCTTTACATCCAGATTATTGTTATTATTGATAATTATCATCATTATTATGTGGTGACAGAGATGTACTGTGCACTTGTGCCAGACTTTGCTGTTTATTCCCTGTGCAGAGGGAAGGGAGGGGCACAGAAAGAGCTGTCAATCGAACAGCCTGCTCTGCAGTCCCCTTTCTCCTGACCCTGATAGGCCATTCTAGGGTGGCACTTGCTACCAGCAGTGACCATCTCTCACCTAATCAGGCAAGACAAAGACAGGGTGCTGCTGAATGAGTTTCTGGGTGCGGTTGATAGCTGAAAGGCCAGATGGAGGGAGCCTGGGGTGTTTGTAATGCAGATCTCCTCAGCAATATCAGACCGTGCTGCACACCTTGATGATGTCAGGTATTTTATGAAGTTGCAGCAAGGACAAATGTGCTCCTTCAACAGCTGGGTCCATCTGCTTCCCTACTGATCTCTAGTAATGACTCTTGAGACGTACAGGTTAGTATTTACAGATGCCAATCAGCTACAGGCACCTCTTCCCAAATGCTCTTTGTTTTGGTTGTTTTGGCCTTTCATCCAGAATTACGGATAATTAAATAAGCAGTGATGTCCACCTGGATTAATTAAGCCTTCCCTTTCTGACTTAGTTTTTAGTTATTATAGAATCTAGTCATTGGCTCATGACTGACATAGGAAACTGGTGAGATCACTCTGAATTATTATAACATAACAAGTTACACTTAAAATTCATCAATGTGCTGGAAAAATGGTGAACTCAAAATCCCTGAATTGGCACTGCACATTTTGTCCATGACTCATGACCCATTGTGCTGCTTTAGCATTGTCCTCCCTGTGCCACATTACGCTGGATGCTTCCCTGTGTTGGGGCATCATTGTCCCACCAGTTCTGGGCTCATGGATATGCATTTGCACACCTCAGGGAGAACCAAGGGGGGCCCCTTCCTCTCCCAGATGGTTTAACTATGTTACTACCAGTAGTAACTTCTGGTCCATGGTCAGCTCTGCTAGCGATGGGGTCAGCTGAAATTTTTGGATGTTGGAACCCTGCCAGCCTGGCTGATGGACAGAGTAGTGTCTGGAGCCAGAGGTGGCATCCTGGCAGTGGAGAGCAGAAGTACCATGCTGATAAGAGGAGTGAAAACAAGTATAGTATCCTCAAGGCTTCATCCACAGAGAACACCAGCAACATAACTCAGCGCAGTGGAAGCTGGAGCAGTACTTCTAACATGAATATTTATCAGGATTAGCATTTGGGCTCTCCTAGGACTACACAGATACTTACTAATTGCCTTTCTCAATGCTGTAGTGATGTTTTAAATATTTATATGTTTGATATTAACATGATTATTACCAGGAGAAGGTGACATCTCACCTTGTTAAAATAACACCCTTACAAGTGATACCAGAGGTACACCCTTCACTCAAAAGGAGCTGATATGGAGCAGTACTAGTTCCTGCATGTGTTTGTGGCATCTGCTCAGTGAGATGGGATGATGAGAAGGAATGGACGGATAACAGTAATTGTTTTGTTTATGGCTTCTAAGAAGGATCCTTGGAGAGCAACTGGAAGAGAAGACGAGGAAAAGCCAGAGACTGGCATAAAAGCACTGAATACAAGGCAATTCCAGCAGCAAAACCCTGGGGGCAAGGGTAAAAGCTGTGGCCTAGCAGCCCAGGCAGTGTGAGGCAGTGCCAGCTGAGCCTCCCAGAGCCTTATAAACCTTGTGAATGTCCACCTCTGCCCTGAGAAAATCGTATTTCAGCAGCAGTTCAGGTAAATTATTTTTAGGAATGCAGATGGGCCTTAGTTCTCTGACCCACAGAGATAAATGTTGCTATTCTGAATCCACGCCTTGATGTCTCAAGTAGGTGATGCTCAGGGTGTGGGAGCTGCTTTGCAGTGGGCAGGGGTGCTCTGGAGATAGTCCAGGAGCCGTGGGGATGGCTGCATTCATCGAAGGAGGTGTTGGTGAGATGTGCTTTCCATCAGAAGAGATAACAATGAAAGGGGAGTGGGATTTATTTAAAATGTCTGGGGAAAAACCCCAAAGTATGTAGTTACAGGGACTCTACCACAAGCTGCAATAAAAATAAGAAAGGAAAATGCAAAATATAAAAGGTTGCTGTTATCTAAAATACAGACAAAGGTCTTAATGAGTGGAAAACCCTGGAGAATGAGTATGGGGTAAGATTGCTAGATCAAATCAGACTAAAAGTCCGACTAGACTAATATTTTATCTCTGACAGCAGCCTGAACAAAGTGCCAAATTTTCCTGTGCCAGACTTACAGAAAAGCCTTTTCAAGGGAGATGTTTCCTCCTAGACTGTATTGACTGATGTTTGACTTGTGCCCTATTATGAGAATTATATCCCCGGTTATCTGTCCAAAGGTTTTGTTTAGCACTTTGTGATATGATATTCAGGTATCTAGAAATAGTCAGCCATTTTAAAAATCCTGCCAAGTCATGACTTAGCTCTGTCTTGACTACACCAATTTCCAGATGGCAGTTGCATTGTTTTCAGAAATTATTTTCCTGCATGTTAATTTTAAATATATGCTCTTTTTGTTGTACTAAGTAACGACTACAATTTATTCCTCTGCTAGAGGAATATATCTGGCTGTTTGCTTAATGGTATTGCAAATGGTACTAAGCTGTGGCATAGCTGTGGTGCTCTTGGGAACAAAAGTTCTATACGGTGCTCCCTGAATCCATGTAAAGGCTTTTTTTTTGCAACCCAAGGTTTACATTGTTCTTAGAGTGAGGAGAGCGGGGAGGGAATACTAAACAGTCTTTCGCACACTCTCTGTATCCTGCTCAATACGGGCCCCTGGTTGTAAAATATTTTTAGGCAGTTAACTAGCAGGATTTTCCAGAGCCCCTGAAAAATGTTGCACCCTATGATGAAACTCTGCTTGTCAGCGTTTCAAAATCGTATTGCGTAGCTTTAGTTTGTGTTGGTAGAAAACTGATAGCTTCTGGTCAAGTGAGAGGCAAAGGCAGAAGAGCTGAAATCAGCTCAGGACTGGAGAGGATGATGATTCCTGGCAAGACAAGGGAGTGGTGCTACATGCAGTGGTTAAATCTGGTCGCTTGTATTAGCATGAAGCTCTTTCAGAACACTTTAAGTAGGAGCCTTTTGCTTTTAATTCTTATATTGAAAGCTGGCTTTGCTCCATACACATAAATTTCTTCTTAATTTTATTTCTGATCTTGTGAAATTATCTGTACCTGGTTTTGGCTTTTTATATTTTTTATTTTATTTTTGGTTAACTTTTTCATGTTTGATTTTGCACAATGAATACTGGAAGCCAGACTGGTAGAGAAAGTGTCATACTCTGAGCAGTTTAACACATTTGCTCAGCAGTACTTCAGAGTCCTCTTCTTGCTACTCTTATTAAGGCAGAATTTTTTTTAAAAACTGTCACAGAAATTTAACTGATTCTAGCCTTTTTTTTAAGTTTTCTCATTATTTTGACATGTCTTTTTATTGGTCTTGTCTGAAAATTTCCTCAAGGTTTTTGTATGCTTTTTTATGAGAGATGAGAAATCAAATTTGATATTTGCAGAATAGCACCAATATGAGCTGGATGGAGTCACATGGATTTTATTTTTTTTTTTGCCTAACTGATGAAATTTCATTTGTTTGTACAGGAAGCAGGCTCATCCCCAGAACCTTCTCAACAGTCAGGTTTGACTCAAGTACAATATTCTCCTTTGAGATAAAGTCTTTCTACTAAATTAGCATAAATGCCTTAGCTTTCTTTCTGTGCCTTTCATTTTTCTCAATTAATTTAATAGAAATGGTGAGTCCTGGAAGGCATGTTGTAGTTGTAATGGCTATGCAAAATAATAAATTTGTTTAAAAAAGAAAAAGGCTTAGCCCTTAGTGAAGGTGGATTGAGGTATTTGATTCTTTCATTGTCTTCCTCTCCAAGATGTCACACAACAATCCAAAGAGATTTAAGAATATGGAGTGGATCAGGAATGAAGAGGAATCACAAAGGATATCAAACCATGGATGCAGATACCTGACAAGATGTTTATGTGGATGCAGCTATCCCCCGACAGAGAGACACAGTGCTTTAAACTTGTTTTTCATTTCAGTGAAATACCATGTCACCAAGTAATATTTGTACTGATGGTTACTATTGTCTGTCAACATTCATTTGACTGAAGTCGCTTCTTCATACACTCCTTTCTAAGCCCCCTTGAAGTTCTAGTTCTCATCAGGTTGAGTAAGAGAAAGATCAAAAATGAGCAGCCTATAAAACTGGAGAAGGGTCATCTCTACCTCTTCCATGATGATCTGCTGCCAGGCTATGCAAAAAAAACAAGACACAAAGATAGCAGTGATGGTGACTTTCTGATCTAGGGAGGAGACAATGAAAAGTTTCCTGTTCAAGGTGTTTCTTTCTGCTCATTCTCTCCATCTAAGACAACACATGGATTTCGGTTTCAAGGCTTGCAAGTGAGGGAACAGTCCATAAATAAATCATATAAATTCAAGGAAGCAAGTCAGGGAAGTCCCTGATGCCTGTAGAAATACTGTTGTGAATTAGGACGTTTATTTTAGTTATGTTAAATCATTACTTTGACTTGGATTTGACTTCTGAACAGTGTTTCAGCCTAAAGTTGGGTAGAACAAGAAGTGCTACAGAGTGTATTTAGTTCCTCTGAAAAGTAGTCCTGCCTCACTTCCAACATCTGCAGGATCTATCTGTCTTCTAGTAGATTAAATTATAACAGTGTTCAGTGTTTGGCTTGTTCTCACATCTTTGGGCCTTTATCAGTAACTCAGATGGATTTTTCTGTGTGTGCTGCAGCTGCACAGGAAGATTTAGAAAGCTTGTCACTTTTAATATAATAGGAACTGGACCCATAAAAATTCAGATTTTAGTAAAACCTTGGCTTGCATTGTAAATTCCTTCTAAAAAATTCCATAGGACCCACTGTAAATCTTCTGTACGGAAGCTCTTTTCCAACTCTGAGGACAAATCTGTCTCTTTCTTAGGCCTCTGTTCAGTAATAGCTGCTGGTAAATTTGCAGCATTATCATGGCAAGCGGGATGTGACAGCCAGGAATATACACCAGAATATTGGGAGGAAGAGAAGCAGGCCATGTTTGCTGGTAGTGCACCCCAAGTATCATCTGAATTGCATCCTTGGAGAACCTGTGCCCCACAAGAAAGGACCACAGGCTTCTTGTGTCAGTAGTTCCCCCTGTGTTTGTCTGGCAAGATGATTTGAATCTTTTCTCTAACTAGTGTGAAAGCACACAGCCTCGCCAAACTCCCTCTGGGATGTGTGCAGTGTGTAGAGGCCACAGCCAGAGCAGGTATTGTGGGGCAACAATGTTCGGGTGCAACCAAACGTAACTATCACCCAGCCTCCGTGACACTTTGTTATTTATCTTACATGCACTGCCATCTGTTACCTGAGCTAGGACAAGTGTTATGAAAGTGTAATGAATGCACGACTGTCCCTCCTGGGCTCTCAGCTGGGCTTCATTAACTTCTGTTACAGACATGAAGGTCATGTTCCACAAGGTGTGTTGCTCTGCACTTTCCTTCTGAAAATGAATGCTGTTATTCCTCATTATGCACTCTGGCAGTGAATGCTTCACTCAGTGAAGCTCACAGTCTCCTATAGCTGCTCTGCTGTAACTCCTGGAAGCCTGGACTCTGTCGTGCTGTGGACCACTTGATGCCTTACATTGCAGAAAAGCAGGGAGCAATGGCCTCTCTCCAGCCACCACTTTGGAGACATGTAGCATCCTGAGCAAGTGTGTCATGGCAAATAAAACTGCTTGGAGGGCTTTTGTCTAATTACATTTTTGATTAAAATATGGTGCATTGCCCAAACAAAAAACTCTTTAGAAGTATGTCTGTGTCTACAGTGCGTCTCCTGGGAAGCTGGAAGAGGAATAGGATTATCCTCCTTCCTGGTGAAGTTTTTTTGCAGCCTGTAGGAGTTTGAGTCCCCATGCTGCCAGCTTCGTGATGATCTGTTTTGCAAAAATTAAAAATTTAGCCAGTAACATAATAATCACTAGGGTATATTGGACATAAATTCAAGCTATAAAATAGAACTTCTGTCTTGAAAATGTGTATTTTTTAATGTGACTCTATTCTTGCAACAAATCTTCAACAATTCTCATGTTTATTCTCATGCTATTTATTCTAATGCTGAATGAAAACAAATTTCTAATTACGTAACACTCCTGAGAAACTCAAATGTTGTCCTTCAGCATGCTCAGATAGCAAAATCTACTCCAGGAGTGTGAGGCTGTGAGATCCAGTCTTCAGTTTGCAGGGGTGTGCTGTGAACTCGACAGCTCTTGGAGCCTATGGGAAACAGGAGCCAGTTTCTATAGTCAGGAAGAGATTTCCTCCAAGGAAGGAGCTCAGCATGTCCATCCCTGACAGTGCTGAAGACTCTGCCTGAGCTCCCAGGATGCACCGGCTCAAATATTAGCTGTTCCCTACAAACTTCTTGCCTGACACTTCAACATTGCTTGAGTTCACTTGCATGTGGCAAGTTCGGACTTTTTTTCAGGAGCAGAGCAGAGGGCTCCTTGCCTTAGGTCTCTAATCTTGCTTCCCATACTGCTGAGCTCTGGATGATGTAGAAAAGGGTTTGCTGTTGGAAAGAGAATTTTCCCCAAAGTAAATCAATGCCAGTCTTAAGAGTGAGTTTGAATGGTACCTTTCTTACGCACTGTGGGTAGGACCTGGCAGTTTTGTGCCAGGCCCTTATGACTCATTTAAGCTCAGCTATAATCCATATTGCTGAGTATCAGTTTATGGGACTCTGAAGACCAATTTCTGCTGTCAGACAGAGAGGCAGAACTGTTACTATTTAGTTTTTTACCACTTGCCTCTTACTTATTATTGCACTGCCTGTATCTCATCCAGCTCTGGCTTGAGCCTGGTTCTCAGAGTAGACTGAGGTCTTCTTTATTACCCTGCTTGTGTTCATTCCCATTGACAAGAGGATCTTGTCAGTATGAAGAAAACACCACAGAACAATAAACATTTCGCATCTGTGAACATGCTTTTTTTGCACCTCCTAACCTCCTGTTGTTAAGCAACCAGCTGCTTTTCCTACTGTGTGTTAGGGCAGCCTTTAGCCTGTGATCTGCTGGAGATGATGTTGATGCACATGGAGTTCAGGCTGCTCAGTCCAGCACAGATGAACACAACAAAAACTCTTCCAACAACTTTTGGCTATGGTAGCTTCCATCATGAGGGCTGGTCATGGAGAAGGACGCGTGGATGCTTTCTGTTGGCTGCTACAGCATTTACTGATTACACACGCTTTGAATAAGCTAGTGTTAGATTTAATTAAACAACACCCCTCCAGAGAGGTCGAGGGGATCATGAAGCCACTCGGTATGCACTCAAGAGCAGGATACACATCACCAGATCAGGGGCTGTGCTAGCATTGCAGCCTGGCAGTGGTGGGCCTCAGGTGTGAGTGAGCCATGTGCGCATCGTTTGATAGTCTTGGCACGTTACAGCACTGCCAGGCTGAGAGCTAATCCTCGCCTTTGTCAGGAAAATATGCTTATGACCCCAATATTCACAGATTGTGACGGATGCTGCAGAGACTTATCATTTGCCCTGTGGGTTTGACAGGCTTTTTCACAGACAGAGCCTCATGCAAAAAGGCCTGAACAAAATTGGTTGTGCTAATCTGGAAGATGCTGCACAGAAGCGTGAATCCATATTTCTGAGATTAAAGGCAACCCGTCAAGTGAAAAAAGACTAGTCTTTTTTTTTTTTTTTCCCCAAACATAGAAAAATCCAAAGCAGGAGTGCTAAAGAACACCTTAGATTTTAGTTTCTCAATGTTCTACTGCCTCCTTCACTTTGATCAGTGGCAGCAGGCTGCAAGTAGGTAATGCAGCATGACATTTTTCCCCTGTGTTTATAGTGGACCCAGGGAATGGCTTCCTACAAAATGCAATAGCATAGGTCCTGACCATGCTGAAGCCAGCAGGGACATTAATAGCAAGTTCAATGAGGCTAGGGCTTTTGCTAGAGCACTCCTCTGCCTCCTCTGAACTGTTTTACACTCATCCTGCCTGGTCATGACTGTAGCTCTTGCCGTGGCAGTGGCAGCATTCTACATCTTGAACGGTCCTAGATGTTTTGCTGCTCTCCTCCGAGTCTAAGGAAATCTCTTCTGTCACTGCAATGGAGCTCCCTTTGTGGCATTGCTGTTTATTAGGTTTCAGCACCATCACACAAAGCATGAGCCACTCTCTTGTTAAAGCTTTACAGTACCTACAGGTAAAGAGAAGCGAGCTGGCACTTGTCCAAGTAAGATGACCTAATGCTGCACAGCATGAAACATTGGGCTCAGTGCTAAAATGTACTCCCAGCCTGTGCAGAGCCTAATCCTAAAGTGTCTTTAGGTGGGGATTTTTGGTTGTTTCATTGGGTTTGTTTAATTTATTATTTTCTTTTTTTTTTAAAAGCAGAGAAAACAAATTCACCTTAAAAAAAAAAAGAAATTGTATTTTGCTGAGCAACATGATCCAGACGGGAAAATCAAATCACAAAGAGATTCTTAATAGAGTTTCCTGATCACATAGGAATACAGGAGTAAGAAGGACTTTCTGACTTGTATCTTGTTGTTTGCTACTAAGTATTAGTAAGACACTGAGCTATTGCTGTCATGTATTGCATCTTCCAGAGTGTTTCCTTCTAGGTCTGCTTGCTGTTGGGATGCTGAAGTCAGAATCTATATGTGTCAGTGTGTAGCAAAAGAAAGCCAGGACAAACCTCTTGGCACCTTATTACAAAATCAAAAATTCATCTCTTTGCCAACCTCAGCTTTCTTGAAAGAAGCAGTTTATAAATAGAAAATCCTAATGCTGCAGCACAAAAAAAGCAGAGCCTCTGTATACCTTCGTAAGAAGTAAGTATATTTCGCAACTTTCCTTCAAAGGTCAATAAACTGAGCTGCTTCCCCTTCACAGTTTTGTCCAGGGGAACCTGTTATCAGTATTTCCTCCCTCACAGCTCTACCAGGGCACAGGAAGTCATCATTAGGTCAGTTAACCACCACCATCTCTAAAACATTTAAGGCTGTGGTCTGAAATAAAGACAGAAGCCAACTGGTGATGAGAGCAGGCTCTTTAACAAAGACTCGGTGTGCATTTCAGTGGAAGCAGGTTTTATCCAGCACTTCCAGCTCCACAGCTCAAGGTGTGGTGTCACCCTAAAACATACCATGGAAGCAATTCTAGGTAAGCACAAACAATGTAAAATATCACCTAGGCATTTCAGTGAGGATCTTTCCTTGGATGCAGCCTCTACAAATGTGGCAGAGAAGACCAGCAGAGTCTACCCAAGTTTCTGAGTTGAATGGAAACATTAAAATACTCAAGATTATTTCAGTGAATTAACTCCTACTTAAACTAGTTGAATATATGGATTATAATTTTCTAATTTACCCACAGCATGTATGCTGCATGCAATCAGGGAGCTATTTTTCATATTTTAGGTGCCAAATTTGGACGGGTATGTCTTACCTGCCTGGTGCATTTAAGAATTGCCCATCCAAAATAAACCTTTTATGTCGGCAGGGAGGCTGGATTAAAATGATCTCTAAGGTCCCTTCCAGCTTAGGCCATTCTATGATTCTATGTATGACTCATTAGAATTATTATGAATGGCACACATTTAAATACTGTTATTTAATGCAAATAAACATTTAGATACAATTATATATTTTATTTCATCCTTTTGCTAAAAATTTTTGCAAGGTGCAAAGGGTTTTTAAGCTCACAAGAATATAAAGCCCCAAAAACCTGAAGTATATACAGTTACATTTCTGTTTTACAGTACTGATGTCTCTTTAAATATGGCAGGAGTTTTAGTAGTGTCAGTGTAATCTTCTCACACTCAATTTCTTTCTAGATCAGTGAAGCTAAATGTGCTTCAAAATGCATGAAACTTTACTTTTTATGACAGTAGCCTGTTAGATCCAGTAGTAGTGTTTTAAGTGTATTGCCTCATTGTAATTACCTTTTGAAAAGAGATATAAACTTATGTGCTTTGTAGCAAACCAGAAATTGATACAAGAAATTAGAAAAGCAGAGTTGTTACTTATATAAAGAAAGACCCCATGATGACAAACTGTTCCAGCAATAAATCAGGTATATCACTGAAATAACAAGTAAAATGAAGACAGCTCCTGTGTTTCCCACAGGCAGATTTAGCCTCGTCTGAAAGGAAGAACAGTGTCACCTCTGGGTGCTGGGGCCATGTGAGACATGGCCACCCAGAGTCTTCCTTAGGTGTGTTTAATCCCCTATTCCTAAATTGGAAAGGAGAAAGGATTCAATCAGAATAACAGGCATTTTACCACGATCGTGTTTGTTTTAATCTATGTCATTGCACGTACATATTTACCTGTGTTAGCTTCTTACAAGGACTTTATCTTAGATATGGATGCTTGTCCCAGCCTAGGTGTCCCTTTGCAAAAGGTGCCTGAGTTCAGCGTCAGCTGTAGCTCAGGACTCCCTCGTTCTCACAATCTGTTGGCCATCTGGAGAAAGACCCAGTTAAAATGTGCACCTCATGTCCAACCACATTGGAGTCTGGTGGTCCAGCAGCATCTGCTCAGTGAGCAAGGGAGCTGACTATGAACTGACATTTGCCTCTGTTGATTTTTGTAAAAAATGTGATTTTTAAAAAAAAAAATTAAAAGGGAAGGTGGAAGAAGTGGGAGGAATAGTAAGTTCCACAGAACAGCAGAGTGGAAAGGATAGCAAATCCTCTTAATCTTTACCCAAACATTAAATTAACTTAGGAAAGTGGGAAGTAAAACATTCTCTCTTTAGAAGCATCATATGGCCTGGGATTTAAAACACAGACGTAACCACAACAGCCTGGCCTGAGCTGTGAGTGCATGTCAATGGCTTCATCCATTCTGTCCTTCCTGAACATCACATATCGGTTATTACTTCTGCTTTCTCTTAGCCATAGAAGTTCTTACTTCCCCTCCTAGAAGGTGCCTGTAGCTAAATCTAGCAACAATTTCACACACCAAATATCTAAGATGTATTATCTCATGTTGAGAACTTGCTACTTCTTCTCACTCACCCCAACAGAGTGAAATTGGGATGAGGAACTAATTAGTAGCATGTGTTTCTTAGCACTTGCCAGTGAGCAGTTACAATTTCCAGGAATGGTCCTACTTGCAGTCTGTTGTAAAGATTAACATATGGCTCATTTTCCTGTGCTGGCTGCTGCTGCAGATACTGGAGAGTGTATGGGGAAATGCACATGGACTCCAAGGATGGTCAGCTGTATTTCTGTACTCTGTCTTGACTTAACATGTAATTGAAAAACTCTTTCATCCTCGTTCAGTTTGGAAATTATGCCCTGTATTCACTTGGGAATTCTGATTTTGCATGCAGATAGATGCCTCATTGCTGTTTGGTATCATAATTGTTGTGTTTACTGTATTGTGTTTTGGGAAGCATTTTGTGAAAATAAGTATGATTTCTTTGCAGTGTAGGGTAGCCTTAATATTCCTTAGCTGATTAATACAATATTGTAAATTTTTGCCTAAGAGCTCAAACTGAGTGAAGGTGACCTGCCAATACTCCAAGGAATGGACTACTGCATTTTTTAGGAGAGGTGCATATAATGGGCCAACCCAGCCTTTGAGCTCAAACGTATGAAAACATCACTGCCATTATGCAGGCCAATACATATATAGACAGCTACTTTACAAAAAATCTAAAGAAATACAAAGAAGCAAGATGAAATCTCTGAAAATCACTTAGATATGTTGTAAGACAAATATACAGTAGTTTGAATTATGAATATTTCTAGGATTGGGTCAGTTAATTCAGAATCAATTCAAATTTTTCTTCTGCTTCTTTTCACATCTGTCTGTTGAATTGATATAATTAAATTCTATTTGGCAAATTATGACTTTAATGCCTCTCTCCAAGTCATGTGACACATCTCTTGTAATTCTGGTTCTACAGTTGTCTAATGTTCGTTAAAATATGTGCATTTACCTGAGACCTAATAGTAAGATTAGCATTAAGTTCCCACTTTGTGTTTTACCAGCAGATGCTGGGAAAGGGGCTCTGATGTGATTTAGCTGCTTGCATGGTAATTAAATGGAAATTACCCTGATGGAAGAAGAGCCACATGCCAGTTGCTCTGCCTTGCACTAAATTGCACGCTACCTTATTGATGCAGTACAACCCTTTTCTGGATGGACAACTCACAAGAGAAACAGAATAGACCTTCACTAGGTTTTCTGCCAAAATTGTCATTAAAGATCCTAATAAGATGAGAAGAATTTGTGCATGAGCCTGCCATAGAGCCTAGGCTGGGATTACTAATGTGTGATATATCAACGCTTTGATTTCATGCATTAG
This sequence comes from Apaloderma vittatum, assembly GCF_000703405.1. Taxonomy (NCBI): domain Eukaryota; kingdom Metazoa; phylum Chordata; class Aves; order Trogoniformes; family Trogonidae; genus Apaloderma; species Apaloderma vittatum. The sequence continues at coordinate 8,187 of NW_009728174.1, read as the reverse complement.
TTTCAAATATCTGTTCATTTTTTCCAACCTCCTCCATGTTTTCTGTTTGTAACAAGTCTCAGTTTTGGAAAACTTTTCTGTTTCTACAGAAAGTCTGAGAAGCACAGTGACAGCGGTGGGTTTAATGAGTGAATGTCTTCTCTGAGATGCCATCTCAGTTCCTAGATGAAAAGGTTCAGGACTACAAAGTTCAATGAGTAATGTACACACATGAAATACCTAATTCCTCTATCAACTCTTAGGCAGGAGATTTTATGGGCAAGGCGGGATGGTTGATAAGGTTCTGGTGATTCTCTGCTATTTTTTGGGTGGTTTCATTTCCATTCTTGTCAACATGCTGGCAGAAGTCTCTCTTCTCCAGCTGTGCTGGAGTTATCGAGACAGACCAGTTGTTATCCTGACCGATCCATTTCCACTTTCAGTTGTATAATTTTTTTGTAATGTGTTTATTTTAGGTAAGTTTGGAGTGTTCTTCTTGTTTTTATAAATCTCTATTTCCATCCCAAATCAGAGGTAGCAGCTGTAGGAAAAGGTGGTGTTCTGATATGGAAATTATATGACAGGCTTTTACCATATCTATTTGGCACCCACTGGGATGCAGAAGACTATAAATGTGTGTCTGACACCTATGAATATTGATGGCTGATTTTAGGAGGCAGCAGAGCTCTGTCCTTACATCCATATGTTTATTCTTGATGATAACTGCTTCTCACTCCGTTATTTAAATTTTGAATTTGTTGGATAAAATTTTGAATTTCACAGTTAAGCCTTTGGTGATTCCCTCTGATAAGCTGATCTGAAAAGAACAGAAAGAGATTGCATTTTAACACAGAAGAATTCAAAAATTCTGAGTGTACTTGACTATTAAAATCTAGCTAGCTCTCTCCATCCAAGACGCATGACAGCAGAAAAAGATTATTTGCTTGATATGGCAGGGTGAGTTGATGTTGACAAGCATGAACACAGCAAAAACAACTTTAAATATACCCTTTACATCTTATCAACTTTCCACAGTTATTTTCCAAAGCTTTTTCCAGTCTGTATTGGGATAAGTACCTCTTATATCTTGGGAGTAACTAGTTCTACTATGACACCCTTATTACTCATTTACAATTGCTAAATCTACAGCAAAACTTATTATGTTTTGCTAGATTATCATGTTAAAACATTATTTTATTATCATAGTTATCACTGGTTTTGATTTGTAATCAAGTGCAAGATTACACTGTAATAATAGACTAACTATGATAATAAAATAACATTGCACTTGATTACAAAGCAAAAATGAGTCTATCAAAAACCCCAATGGTATAACTTAACTGAATATCATTTCTTTAGTTTCTTTTCCACTTCATGAGACCACTATAATTTTCTGGGTAGTAGTATTCTTTGTAATATATCAGTAAGCCCACACTTCATTTATCCATATTAAATTAAACTTCATGATAACAGAATTTACAATAGACCTGCAGTTTCTGCAAAACTCAAAAATAAAGGAGTAAATCTGTTCCTAGGTGGTGGTCATATGTCAAGTTTAACTTTGCCTCTGATGTTACCCATCTGGAATATATTCCACATGCCAAAACATAGTTATGGGCAACAGGATCACCTTGTCCTGTGTTCCCACTTTCGACACAGACCTTCTCAATGTTCAGAACTGCGTATCCCCATCGTCTGCCAGTCAGGCAAAACTGATGTTGCTGCCTGTTGGTTTTCTCTTTGGATGAGGGGTGTCCCCTGAGCCAGGCTCTTCTCAGTGATGTCCAATGACAGGACAAGGGTCAGCGGATACAAGCTGGACTGTAAGAGGTTCCACAAAAATATTAGGAAAATCTTTTTCCCTGTGAGGGTGACAGAGCCCTGGCACAGGCTGCCCAGGGAGGTTGTGGAGTCTCCTTCTCTGGAGACACTCAAAACCCGCCTGGACGCGTTCCTGTGTGACCTACTGTAGGTGATTCTGCTCTGGCAGGGGGGCTGGACTAGATGTTCTTTTGAGGTCCCTTCCAACCCTTAACATTCTGTGATTCTGTGACTTCCAGCATGTGAGGATAAAGGTACGTGTGTTGGCATAGTCCAAGGTGTTTCTAAATCTTTGGAACTGTAAATAAAGCCGTGCTGAATTGACTCTTACATGACCTCATGCAGCAGTTTGACAACAATCTGGCATTTTATAGGCTGTAAATTTGCAATATGAAAGCATCATAATCTAGGATTAAATTTGATTCCAACTTCAAGTTTTTTATACTAAACTGTTTTAACTGGTAACAAGTTGCATACAAAATGCTTACAATAATGCAAATCCTTGACATTGAATTATGTGATTTGACAAGTTTGCCTGTCACAGCAAATAACAAACTGGTTGCTTGGAGTAAAGGGCTGATTTAAAGTCATCCTGTATTAGGCCGGTTGGGAGTGTATCAGCTCTGCCAGGTAGGCATGGGGTGAGCGGAGGTACAGAAGCTCCATGTTTCTCAAGAGAGGCAGTGCAGTTTGGGCCACATGCAGCCTTCCCAGACTCCTCCTTCCCCAGGGCTGTTTTGGATGCTTGGATGCTGATGACAGGGTGGCCTACCCTGATAATGGCAAGGGATCTTGGGATGAACCAGTCTTCTCTGATGGGAGGTTGGTTCCCAGGTAGGCTGAAAGAATCAAATCCTGTGAGTAGGCCAGAAGCTGAGTCACCCGGCCACAGCACTGTCTACTTTTGGGCTGAAGACAATATTAGCCTGAATGCCTCTGCAGATGAGAAAGGAGGAAATACTGCAACACACGGGGGTGAAGTCCACAAGCCTTCTTCCCTCCAAGGCTTAATATAGAGGCGTTCCCAGACTATGTTCCTATCTGTACTTCCCTGCAGAGAGGTTCAATTAAACATGAGCCTTTAAAGATCATACTTTCTTGTGGTGATATAAGCAGAGCAGATCACACCAGGGGCTCTCCACTGACATGTCTGTGCCCTTCAGGTGTTTGGGCTGTCTAGGAAAGCCCCCTGTGCCATTGAAGGAGGAACAGGCAGGCACCCCACTGTCCGGCATATCTTCCAATGAAGATTCCAGACCTAATCGTGCTGTGGAAAATTATTTTCCAGACCCATGAAAGGAGCCTCCTATGGCCTGGCAAAATGAGGAAATTTCTAAGTATTGTGAGGTAACAGGAAAAGAAGTGGGAAATGACAGCCAAGTAATTATAATGTTGACCATGGAGGGATGGGGGACTCCAGACTGTGAAACATTGTACTGGAAGATAAAGACTAATGAAGTCTTATTTTTCAAGTACTGTGCAAGATTTGAGAAGAGCTCAAGCAGTTAAGTAACTTAGTCTAGTTTAGCTGCACTTGTTTGCTTCATCTCATTTCTACATCCTATTCCTCAGCTAAAAAAAGTTATGAGCAAAATTCCCTCGAAGTGTAAGTCTGAGTCATACTGCTACAAGAATCCTTGTGGATAACTGTACGTTTCTGGGTGTAATCTGGGGATATGCACACTCGTAGGTTAGTCCTGTAGACTACAGAATTGATTAGCAATGCATGCATTTTCTAGATTGCTATCAGAAATATTTAATTAAATATTTCGATCTTGTTTACATACTGGATGAATTGTGTTTCGTTCCTGTTTCAGGGAAGGACAGTGATTCTTCTTTGCATTGTCTTTTTTTTTTGAGACAGGTTGCACGTGAACAGATTTCTATGCCAAGCTGCCAAATGGTGGCTGTTAAACTCCTGGAAAACAGTGGTACTTGTTCACGTGTTCACAGATTTCCTTGGGATTATTACATATGTAATAATGTTCTTTAGCAAATTATTTCCTTGAGAAAGCCAATGATGGTTCTGTTCTATGGACTTTTCAGACTCTCACAGTATAAGTTTCTAATGTGATGAACTCCAGCCTGACACTTCTTCTGTAATAAAAAGTAGATCTGTTTTCAGTCAGAGACAGCCTGGGAATGGTGGCAGAAATGTTTGCATCTGAGTTATTCAGTGACAGGAGGACAGTAGATGGCACTCAAGGATATGGAGCAGATTTTCTAGACTTCTTAGCAACCCCCAAATAGTTACTTTATACAGTGGCTTCTGTAGAGCGATCTCATGCTGGCATTTCTACCTGTACAATCACAAAGAATCAGAGATGCCTATCAGCTTGGAGGAAGCTACACAGGTAATGCATTTTGCAAGTCCTCTGCTCTGAGAAATATCAAAGATGAAAATAAACATCTGTGAGTGTGACCAAAATATGGCTTATTTCCCTTGCTTTAAGTGATTTCTTGCTGTTACCTCACTGACTGCTTGTACCAGATTTTAACCTCATCAGACAAGCAAATGGTGACTCACACCGATAGGAAATTCACCCAGACAATTAGTCTACTGCCCCCAACAGCTTTCCATCTCTTGAGGAAAGTACACTGTACAGTAGGAAAGAAAGTTGACTCACTGAACTACTAAGATCCCTAAATTCATCAAAGCACTTGAGCATGGATTGTACTTTCTATTAGCATTAGACTGGTGTAAACAGCACTGCGTTGAACAAAGGGCTGAAACGATGGTTGCACTCTGGTCACCTGCAGCAGCCTGTGAGCAAATGTGAGGCAAAATCACTGTCACTTTTCAAACTGCAACATCTTGCTTTGGCCTCACATTATGCTTTATATCCCAAGATGCAATTTTTTACTTCCCACTACATAGGGAAAAAACACTGACAAGGTATGCAAGGTATACCAAACAGAACTCCTGAAAACATTTGCATCTGTGCACTTGAAGGTAATGCTAGTGATTTGCAGAAGTTGGTGTAGAGTAAAAATGTCAATTCCTATTAAACTGGCCATCTTTCTGGACTATATACTAAAACCATTGGCTAGTTAAAGATGATAGACCTGTGCTTTCTGAATATGGAACCCTTTAGATGAAATGAAGGAAATCCTTATTATGTTTCTTTCTGAAATAGACATTTTGTCAGGATTCAGATGCCAGCTTTTTCAGCTGCATTGCCAGGAGGGAGCCTGAACTGAGAAAGAGGATTAATCCCAGGTAGGCTCTCAGACAGCTGTCAAGATGGCACAGACATCTGAATCACCACTGAATTATGCTGAAATCAAACCAAAGACCTAAAAAAAAAAAATCCCCTCTGTATGGTTTTGGTCATCTCACTAGCCCAGAGCCAGTCCTAGGGTCAAGCTATATTCTAAACTTTATTTGATACTAGAAACTCTGTGTTGGAGCAGATGGCTTCTTTGTTCCAACTGAGGTAACTGATCAGCAGCCAGCTGTAATCTGAGTAATGCCACACCACTTTCAGTTCTGAATTTTAGTTTCCTCAAATGATTTCTATATTTTGGCAGCTATTTCTTGTGATAATGGATCTTTATCAATATCATCAAAACTAGGGAAAACCACCTGTTATTGTCACATGTTTGCACCCTTTGTCATGAAACAGGTATAGAATTGTTCAGGTTGGAAAAGACCTTTAAAAATATCGAGGCAAACAGTTATATTTTTACATTTAGAAGGTATTAATTTGGGGTCTGTGTTTGCTTGTAGGCTTATTTTCCAGTGTGATGATGATTCAACTGCTGTTTTATTAGTTGTTTAAATAACAGGTGAAGGCCGCTCCATAACCTGCCAGAAGGAAATTAAAGAGCCTACTGTCCTGCTGTTGTGCTGACAATACAGAACATGAGAAAAAGGAAGTGTTTAGTGGTGTGAATAGTTTATTAGACTGTGGTTTCATTTAGATAAAGTATTAGGAAGAACTTATCTCTCAGAGTTGTGTGAGTCTTTACTGGAGTTAAGGAACCCTTTATACAAAGTGGAGATACAATTCAATGAATTGTACCATTGCCCCATTGACTGTATCACTCAAAATAAAAATTCCAGATGCAGCTACATATGCTCAAACTTTGAGCAAACAATATTATTGAGCCTCGACATTCTACCTCTGACCTCACAGTTTCAGTCTCCATCAACATATGAAAAAAATGAATGTAACATACGAATTCATGGAATGACAGACCACGCCAGAACCGTTTGGTATTTTCTGAAGAGAAGAGATGAGATGTCAGCAGCATTCTCTGTTTTATTCTTAGCAAACATCCCATTTCATTAGCAAGGTTGTTCTAACTATAGTATCTGATAAAGCTGGTTCCTTGCTTTTAAAATCTTACTTAAATGATATTTAAGCAACCTTTCACTAGATCAGATAAACCTTTCACTAGATTTAAAGCCATTCTGGCTTTAAATTTGCTTCTTTCTTATAAGTCTTGTCAAGACTACAAGTCATTGCCGTACTGGTTAGGAAGCAAAATCTAACACAGTTATTGAAAATTCTCATAACAACGTAATGGGAACAATTGCTAAATTTGCACATCAATTAATAACTATAACTTTCGAGGCAAGAACCAAAAAGCCTGAGAAGGTACATCCAGCGCTGCTGGGGTTTTGCTTGATGGTGGAGCATTTCTAAAGCAGACCACACTGTTCTGTGTCCATTGCTTGCTGTTCCCTGCAATTTAAGGGATTCAGAGAGCTTTAGGGTAGCCCTTTTATCCTCTAGAAAAATGCAGGCAAGAAACTTAAAGGTGAACTCAATTTCTCATGTAGCCTCAGTGCCAGGAGTTTCATATGTCACAAAAATACTAAATTCCTCTCTATTGATGAAATGAGAAGCACTGGCAGTGCTGCCCTTGAGACCAGCTCTTCCTCTAGGCAGGAAGCTTTGCTGCACACACACAATCCCTTCCATGGACATGCTGGTAATCACTGAGGACTGCAGGACATTCTGTACTTCTCAGGCATGATGGAAATTTGCAACACTCTCAGTTGTGTGACTCTCAGGGTGATACAAATGTTTCTGAATCATTTGTCTATGTAAATCTGAAGTAAATAAATTAGCCAAGCAGGGATAACATAGCTTTACACATCCTGATGTGGTATATCAGGCTAAGAAATACTTCCTAGATGAGAGAGAGAAGTGTATCATTTAAATTCTTTCATTCCCTTGGGAATAATGCAGTGCAGTAATGTTAAAACTGTGTATAATTGCTTTCTATTTTTATTAAGCCTGTGGCAGTTATGAAAACTTAAAGTGAATACTGGAAATTCTGGTCAGTTTAAAATGTTTCAGCTACAATATGTTACTGGTGCAATGGGGGTAAAAAGACGTTTAACGGTGGGCAAGGATAGGCTTTTTTCCACAGCCCACAACGGAATTTTCCTGGAACATGTGAAGCTGCAAGATCTAACAGAAAATGACAGTTCTTTGGTACATCATCTGGGCAGCTGTTTCCCATTGGCTGCATGCAGCTCTGAGTTACAGCAAGGAAACCTAAGCGAATGCCATTATTGAGTATTGCGCTCTTCTCATTTTGAAAGGCCGCATCCTCATTTTTCAGGGAATAAGGTGAGACATCTCCTGGATTTTTGTCATTGACCTTTCTGAGAATCAGAGCACTACACAGACCAGTTGATCAGTATATGGCCTGGGACAGATCCATAGCACTAGGTGATGAACAAGAGGTGCTTCAAGCACGTGCTGTGTTGCCACCACTGGGAAGTGGTGCATTGTACTGGAATTAAGATTCACTTGAACTTCTAGTAGATAAAGCAAAACATAAATGCAGTACATATAAGAACCCTGAAAGAAGAAATATTACATTTTAGTCTTTCGGCCAGACCAATGAACAGCATTAAAAGAAGTGTATTTAAACAGATAATAACCTCTAGTTCTTATTCTGCATCTCTTAGCTCTATTTTTTTTCAACTTATACACATATGTATATATCACAGAATAACAGAATGTTAGGGGATCTTGAAAGACCATCTAGTCCACCCCCCCTGCCAGAGCAGGATCACCTAGAGAGGGTCCAGGCGGGTTTTGAATGTCTTCAGAGAAGGAGACTCCACAACCTCCCTGGGCAGCCTGTGCCAGGGCTCTGTCATCCTCACAGTGAAAAAGCTTTGCCTAATATTTTTGTGGAACCTCTTACAGTCCAGCTTGTACCAGTTGCCCCTTGTCCTGTCATTGGACATCACTGAGAAGAGCCTGGCTCCATCCTCCTGACACTCACACTTTGCCTGTTTATAAACATGAATGAGGTCACCCCTCAGCCTCCTCTTCTCCAAGCTAAAGAGACCCAGCTCCTTCAGCCTTTCCTCATAAGGGAGATGTTCCACTTCATCATCTCTGTGGCTGCGCTGGA
>NW_009728173.1:17757-18001 GCF_000703405.1 Apaloderma vittatum | reverse complement strand
AGGTGCGTCCCGCCGGGCAGCGGGAAGCGACCAACCCAAAGGCAGCTGCGTTGCCCTTTTCCCTGCACTCCGCTCTCCAAACGTCTGAGCAACCGGTTTGCTGCTAGAAACATGTTAATTGCCAACGGAGCTCATTAAGGCATGCACATGCAAAACACAGCGAGGGAGATTAAATGGACAAAAGCGCAATAATGAACTGTCAACAATCGGACCCATCTACACGACCAGGAGCACTCAAGAATGA
>NW_009728173.1:17149-17687 GCF_000703405.1 Apaloderma vittatum | reverse complement strand
CAATTGATTACAAATGAGAGATTAACAGGATAGCTTCAGAGTTTTTTTGAAGGAGGCAGAAGAGAAAAGTCCAATTAAGTGCACCGAATGTTAACTACATTGATTTCCACGGGCAGCCCTAGAGAAATTCTCATTAAACCGTCCCTGGCGATCCCTTTTGGAAAGTAATTTGTCTCCCTGATGGAGCAGAGAAAGGGAGCCGTGTAAAGAGAAAGAAGCGCTAGTTCTTGGCACAATGAGCTTAGGAGACACACTGGAAAGAGCCAAAGGGGGAGTTAATGAGCATCTGACAAGCCGCTTGGACCCGGGCCTGGAGAGCAGCGATGAAAAGATGGAATTGGCCAACAACTATTCTTTATATGAAACATAAAAAGGCCAATCTGAAACAGGGCTGCTCAAAGCTGGTGGGGAAGAAAAGAAAGGCCCCCACTGGGGGGTGGAGTGGAGGGCTCAACTGCCCTATTGGGACGGGAGCGGGGGGAAATAATAAAATCACTGGCATGCCCCTCTGCCGAGCGAGCAGAGCTGCCGGACCGGG
>NW_009728173.1:15684-17043 GCF_000703405.1 Apaloderma vittatum | reverse complement strand
GCGGGTCCTGCAGAGGTAGATTCCCGGCCAGCCCGAATCACACCCGGGGAGGGCACCGCGGAGCTCAGTGCAAGGCAACGAGCGTCATCTCCCCTCGTGTAGACGCGGCTCACTTGGAGGCTCTTAAATCAGATTAGGGGTCGTTAATAACAATTTTGGCTTAAGTCTGTATTGACTTAGGTTTATGAATGGCTTAGCACTTTCTCTTAAGTCAACACTACGGCTAAACTGACACATGCCTTTCCCATCCTGCCGGGTCCCCGCAGACGCCCAGGTGCCCGCAAGAATGGTTCTTCTACTTTAGAGCCATTTTAAGGAAGTATTTACTTTATTTTTAAGCGAGCCCGCCGGGCCTCGAGCATGCCAGCCCACCCCCACGTGTTGCCCACGAAGGTCTCCCCACGAGGGAGCTTCATGGGCCCCGACACCTCCCAAGGTTGGGGTGCGGGCATTGCTGTCCTTTGGGCTCTCACATTGCTTTTGGGTTTTTTTCCACCGCACGGACCCCACGGCTCTTCCCCAGGCCCCAACGGCACAGCTATCACCCACTCCCCAACACCTCTTCCATTCCCCACCCACCTCCTCAGGGCCCTTCAGATTTGGACAACCCCAGTGTTACAGCTCCTGCCCAACACCTGACACCATCACTATGGGGTCCTTGGTAAAAGACGCATTAAAAAAAAAGGGAGAAAAAAAACCTCTTACCGCCTCGCTTTTCCCATCATCCCTGACCCTTCAGGTGACTCTTCCCCACCTTTTAAGCCCACTCTTGCTGCTAAGCCTGCCTAGACTGAAGTCACAGGCTCACGTTATTCTTATCTATCTCATTTATCTCTTACAACTGCTTAATTGATTGAATCACGGAAAGGTGAGTACAACACTTGTCCTTAATTAAGGAAAAAAAAAAAGGCAGGGGGTGTGGAAGGGCATTTGTATTTCTGTGCTCTCCGTTTCGGAGTAGGCTGCCTTTCCCATCAGGTGCTGAGCCTGCGGCAGGGCAGTGCGGATCAGCCCGCAGGGAGCCCCAGGCTGGGCCAAGGCACATGGAGAGCGGAGGGAGCACGAACAGCTTCTCCGTAAGGGTGCAGAACAGCCACCGGTACTATGAAAACCCGGTAAAAAGCTGCTTTAAAGCGACTCCGGTAAGAGCGTGTTTAGTTATAGAAAAGCCTTGTTGTCCCCAGCGGGGATGAGGACAAAATGTTGTCAGACACGGAGCGCTGAAAAAAGGGTCTGCTCCCAGAGTTCTGAGTTTATAAGCCCGCAACGTCACCAAATTTGCCCTTCCCTACAAGTATTTGCATCTTTGCCCCTTTTGCGCTTGCAGACGCAAGCTGATAAGTAACTTCCAAAGCGATC
>NW_009728173.1:14759-15658 GCF_000703405.1 Apaloderma vittatum | reverse complement strand
AGCGACTGGGCACCTGCCGCACCCGCAGCGCTGGGGCAGCACCGTGGCTTCGTTCCTCACCCACCTCCCCGTCTCTTCCCCGAGACCTTCGGATCCCCCTCCGGGACGCCCCGGCCCGCGGGCGACACAGACCACCGGGAGGGCAGCTAGTGGTTACGGAGGGGGGCCGGGGGTTTTTTGGAGCAAACGTCCAAACACGACAGGGCTGGGCGCTCCGAAGCCCGAGGCCACAGCAGTCAAAGAGCATCTCCCCAAACCAGAGCCGTGTTTGGACGTGCCGCGATGGGCACGACCGTCCTTCGAAGGGCTCGGGCGTTTAAATCGCCCGGAGAGCACCTGAGACCTCCTGCAACCGCCTGCCCAAAGTCCCGCGAACTGTCTGATACTCCTACTGTCTTCCTCGCTGCTGCCAGTTGCCAAGATATTTCACATAAATAGAAGCTTTCTGATTTATAATCAGCCTCTTCCTTCTGATTCATTATGTTAATGAATTAAGACATTACCAATATTGGATCATCGCATCACTGAATGAATCCAGCAAAAGAAAGCTGATTACAGAGGAAAAAGCCAAGTATACCCGAAAAGTTAACAAGAAGAAACGTCCGAGAAATCGTGCAAAGAGGCTGCAGTTTGTTTAAGCTCACTTTAAACACCGTTCAGGAACGACAGTTTCGTTCACATATACGAACCTTTCCCCTGGGGATTTACAGACCCGTTTTCCACCGTGACGGTTATCGTGACGAACGTTTCTAAGGAGTCAAACCCGCTGCCCAGAGCTTCCCTGGGAATCTCGGCGCCGTTAAACGAGAGGGGACACCCACCCACCCCCTCACACGCACCCTCCCCGCCCCGTGCCTCTCCGCCGCTTCTCCAGCGAACAACGCGCTGCCCCAGCGGCC
>NW_009728173.1:0-14729 GCF_000703405.1 Apaloderma vittatum | reverse complement strand
CGCCCGCAGCCGTCTCCTCTCACACCGGGAAACGACATAAAAACTGCTCTTTTTCTTTTTTTTTTTCTTCCCCTCTCGCCCCCTTTCACACATCCGCCTGGCTTGGGCTTTCCTCAGCCGGGAGCAGCCCTACCCCTCGGGCAGACTCCGCGAAGCCCAGCGCGGCCGCGGGGCAGCGCGCAGGGTAGGTCGCGCCTTATTTTTCTGTGGCCGTGGGGCTCGCTTCGGCAAATTATCCTCCGGAAGGTTTTTTTCTCGAGCAACAGTTAAAACACTACGAACGAAGCTATTGGGAACATATACAAAATGGGTAGAGAAACGCACGTCTGGGAACCAGCATTAGGTTTCCCAACACCGCTGTGAGGCAGGTACTAATTTACTGCGGATTCAAGCTATGTAATTAGTCAAGGAGACTGTAATTTACCTAAAGGACAGCAACGTTTTCCTTCTATTAATCTGCAATATATTTGTAAAATAATCTTACGGCAGCTGGCTCTGCTTGAATCTGTTTCAAAAGTGTGATGTAAATACTGTCTCACACTATTTTGTTGCCTATTAGGGCTTTCTGTTAGGTGATACGACTGAGAGTAAGGAGAAAGAACACCACACATTTATTTTTAAGATCATCATCACCAGTGATAAAACTTACGGGAAGAAGCAGGCATACTTTCTATCTGTGTGCAGGAAAAACAAACGTACACAAAGTAACTCAGATGAGACAGATACAACTGGAAGACTACGTACACAGCAGGTACAATTCAGCACATTTTCAAGAGCTGTTTCAGCTGCGTTTAAAGGGAGTAGCAAATTTCCAAATTAAATCACCCTATTTATGGCAAAGACAAAGAGCCTTACACAGCAGGAGGATGCACTAAAGACCTGTGGTTCGTTGTTGTTTGTTTTTTTTCCCCCCACCTGTTTCCTTTGCAAGGGTTTAAGTTTCTCTATCTATATCTTACTTGTAATCACATATCTGAAGTAATTTAGCTCGCCTTTTTTTTTTTTTTTTGGTGAAACAATAGGAGTGTGCAAATAATCGATCTGGGATTCATTACATTTGAATTTTTCAGTAGTAATATTCCGAGATTCAAATCTTCACTCAGCAGATTAATATTTCAGACCAATGTGAGAGGAAAATAAACACCACACCTAAGCATTTATCTCTGGCCTACTCACTATGCACGCACTTGGCCACAGCAGACACCAACTCGTACACACAGCGTAACACTGAAATCCAAGAAGCAGTGACTACAGGATCAAAGCTTTATTTCAACAGTATATCCATGGATTATAATCCTTGAGCAAACATAACGTTACAGTAATGAAGACCTTAGCATTACAAATATGTTAAAACAGCTTGCATTTGGGGTGAAATTTAAGGTCAAGTTGTATCTGAACACAACGATTAAAATATTATGAAAATTACCATTATGGAGTAAATCATGTTTTCTTTCAGACATAACCTCGAAAAGTACATTCCATTTCAAATTTGGTTTCCTTATTTTTCAGTACCAACATGCTCAAACTGAGCATCTACATCCCAGACCAGCTCTGTATGAATGAAGAAGAGAGAAATGAAGAACTCTTAAGTTCAGCCTAAAATCTAGCTCCCAACTTCTATGAAAACATGACCCTGAACAAATACAATCAAGATGATACCACAGGAAGTGTCAAATATCACATCTCCAAAACCTCTTATTATTTCATATGTACTCTCAAATGAAATTAATAAGCTTGAGAAAGATTCTGTGGAGTAAGAAATCTCCTATCCTAGGGAAAACTAACATGCCTTCTGCTACAGCCCCCACAGCCAGAAGAGCTGAGAAAGTAAAAAGCTCAGGAATGTGATGGTAGAGGTGACAAGATGGGTGAACAGGCTGTGCTCCTGGGTTAGTACTGTGGTTACTCATCTGTGCACAAACCTAGAAAAAGATCATTAATTATTTCTTGATGGAAGATACCCAAAGACTAACCTGAGAGCAGGCAAAAAAGCTTTGATTTTTCTCAATGCTCTTCTCTAAATTGCTTTCCCCCGCCCACTAGAAAAGCACAAGAAGCAATAGGCTCTTAGGACCATGGCAGTTTATGTATATATATATATTTTTACACAAAAAGGCAAGCAGCAAGTCAAGAATGCAGAGTAACAGGTTACATTCTGAGGGAAAAACCCCACATTTGCCCAAAATGGGTAGGAAATCATGTAAGATATGTATATATAATGTAATCTATAATACACATATTTTATATTTATGTATATATAGTGAATAAAAGCTTGGGATAAGATGGGGCATACGTACATAGAATTTATATGTTTGAAGCAACAGCCTTGAACTGGCGAAGAATTCCCTCAAGATCTCATTTAAAGCTAGTATTAAACCATACCAGTATCAATCACTTTGGGGGATTTATTTAACTATTTATTTTAACAAACACTTAAGTTTCTCACGTTTGTATTTGTAAAAAGGCAAGTGGCAGGCTAGCTCAGCCACCGTAAATTAAACTACGCACTCAGCGAATCCAACAGGAGATACCATATAATTGTGTTCCTCACCACTGCTAGTCCCAAGGTCCGTGCCAAATCAGGAAACACTCGCTCCCGTACTTCACTGGCCCTGCTGTGTGCCTCGCTGCCCCTGCTGCTGTGCTGTTCCACAGCCAGATGCAATTGCATTTATTTATATCAGACCAGAGGCCAACATAAAGGCCCTTGTCTCCTAGCGCAGTCACCTATACACACTGCTACTTTAAATGCTTCTCTTCATTTTTGCCTTTTTCTGGACATGCTTCTATATATTCCCACGTGCTAGTTGTCCTATTGCTTATAAAGCTATGCTGCAGGAAAAAACCCAAAAAAGCAATTTCCTCCTTTGAAAAAAAACCCCTCAGCCATAATTTCATTTTAACCTTAACCTCTTTGCACACTAAGAGCAACAAAATACTCAGAAACGCAGTATCTGAGAAGTTAGCTGAGGCACAGAAACTGCGCTAACGCAGCTCACAGGTGCCTTCCCCAGCACACTGCAAAATTCTGGGGCAGCCACCTGCCCTGCCCTGCCCTCGCAGTCCCCACACGTTGCTGCCCTGCCAGGGGAAAGCCAAAGGGGTGAGGAGATAGTGAGCATCTGCATCGTGTCCCAGTGTTTAGGCGGAGTCGAAAGAGATAAAGACCCAGATTATTCACACATATAAAGTGCTTAGGGGCCCAGATTTCAGTTTAAGTGATTTCCCTTTGGATGGAAACACCAGGATGAATCCTAGGTCTTTGTTAGCAACTAACTGCTCACCCATCCCTTCATTCCAGGCATCACGTGTAATAGCTTTTCCCTTGTTTGCTCAACTGGTTACAATTATTTGCTTTTTAAACATGAGCTCTGCAATTCTAAGATCCATGCACATTCCCCGCTAAATCAGATTGAGAGCCACATTGTGATCTTACAGAAGAAAATATTACCAAGTTGTCTTTGTGACAGAACACTGAGTAGGTATAAAATTGCAATGGTCTCTATGCCAGGTTTTTTTTTTTTTTAAGCTCTCTACTTGTAAGATGAAAGCCTAATTTGATATTTTTGTAGTTATATAACAGTTCTAATATTTTGTGACATTTTGTATTGTGACACTATAGATGAAATTGTCATCGGACTGACACCCTTTACTGTTTATTCCTTAATTACAACTGTTAACAACACTGCAGAGAAGCGTGCTAATCTGCCATCACATATTATGAAAACAACGTTATTGTTACAAACACCAACACCCACTCAACAGGATATTTCTAAGATGGCAGTTTCTGTAAAAACTTATCAGTTTAATGGACACTTCAATAGAAAAAGTTTTAAACGAACTCTTAACAATCCCATTGAAAACACACAACAATTTAATCACAGCTGAAGTTTTGATTTTATTGTGTCAGTGATTCTTTACGCTACAAAGAGATAAATGTTTTTTAATAGTAGCGTGTATCTCTGTATAGCTTGGAGATGCACAGATCATTCACCAGCAGCCTAGCAAAAACTTGCAATCATTACATTTTCATATCCTCAAACACTGGCAGATGTAAAATTTTTTTCTCCTACTTCCAGGTCGGTGGTGGAAGTATGTTGTTGCACACGAGACTAAATGTCAAGTCCAAGTTCTTATTTAAAAAAAAAAATGAAAAAAATTTTGTTTCCTAAGCTTTCTTTGCTTAGGAAGGATCACGCTCCTGCAAGCCAAGTCACACACCTGGAAGGATCTTCCACTGAAGAAAGCATTGCACTAGAGCAGTGAAATTTTCCTATCGAGTTAGCCCACTGCACAATCGAAACTCACTGATACCGCTCCTCTGTGGAGCTGTTCAATGGCTGAAAATGAAAACATTATCTCTGCAATTCCTATATATGCTTGGTTCTAGGACAGCCACTGCCAGCTACCCTTCAGTTCGCTTCTTTCAAACTTTTCATGCCTAAGCAAAAGTTCTCACTTGTAGGTTACGTCAACAGAAAGAAAACAGCATTAAGAGCAGCCTAGAAGTAGCAAAAAGCCCAAGAGATCTGTTTACTTTTTCTTATCTTTACCCATCCATTAGTCAGGAAATACAACGCAGGCAGCAGGAGGCTGGGAAAAGCTGCAGTGGTTACTGATCTGAGGTGCAGAAGTGATGAAAGCGGCAATCACAAAAATCAGGGAAAACTAGATGCAGAAATTCAAGGTGTTTCTTCTAAAATTGCTCTCAGTGAAGGTTTTTACACAGATTCCTGGTGCTAAAGCAAGGCTATTCTGCCCGATGCAAACAGCCTGCCTTTCCTGTTAACGGTACGTTCCTCCTTTCTCCCTCATCCACAAAGAGACATACAGCACAGACGACTGCAGTGAGGAAGATAATGCACGAATCTGCCTTTACTTATCACACTTAAATGTAGAAGCAGAGGATTAAAAATAACCTAAAATCCTTCTCATACTGAAAAAGCAATTGCCTTGTGGGGTTTCTACACACCAGTATTTCTCACTTTTGATCCTAAAAGCTTCTTTGAGGACTGCTTCTCTAAAACAGAATAAAAATAAAGAATTGTACACAGTGTGACAATGGAAGCAAATTATCCAATCTAGTTCAGTTTAATTTAAATGATTTACATTATAATTTAATGCCGTGATATTCTGTTGCCTGATCTGGATGATCTTGTCTGCTTAAGCTATAAATTACAAAACAAAATGAAACTAGAGAGTTTATTTTTGTGAATCTTCTTCTGCGTGGCTTATGTTCTGTTTTGTAGTTTTCATTTTCTTAAAACCAATAGGAACTTCTGCTCTTCCCAAAAGAAACTGTTCCCACTTGGGAAGAGATTCTTTTATTGATGCCCAATAGAGAGTCTGAGAAAGATATAAAAAAAAATAAACTTAATTTCAAAATCCGATTCAGCCTGTTTAACAACAACACATATATGCAATGCGTTATTAAATTTTGCTTTACAAGTGAAGCAATTCAGAAAACAACAACATACTTACACAGGAAATTTCAAATCTCTTGTATGATACAAAATACCAGCCTGGAAAGACTTCATTCTGCAGCATCAACTGTGAAGCGACTGAATGTGCCCTCTTGTGGTAAGCAAAAGATTAGTTTAGACCGTCATAGTACCTTTAAAAAAATGTTTTCTGTGACAATAATTTTTTCCAAAAGCAGCTTTTGTATTTATGTTAGTGGAGTTTAATTCTAAAGTGGAAAAAAATGTCCAATGTTATAAACAAAAAGTGCTATGTAAACTGGTTACCTGAGAAAAGTTTGCAGTAATGTAGCTCAAAATAAGTAAGTAAAATTTTAAATGTGATAAATCACTGACAAAGTAATGGGCTCACAAATTAAAAAAAAACCCAAACAAAAATCCAAACAAAACCAAACCCAAAACCAGTTTATCATGTGGTCTAAGAAAAACACTGCAGATTATCCAACTTTTTCTCCACATTACCCTGTGCCTCTGAGTAATAGATTTAACTTTTTTTTTTTTTAAAATCTGTGCAATGGACATGCCATCCATCATTTTTGTTTGCTGGATTTTGAAGAAAATTTTAAGTGCCAGGTATCTTCCCCCCTCTCCCCAAAATAATGTGATCCAAGAGATGTATTAAGCCAACACTTTAATCCATCTACCTATGTAAATATTTTTAGACATGAATGTCCATTCAGAAAAAAAGTAAATTTTGCAGTAGAGAACATTTATGCTACATATATATTGAGCCTTTTTTTTTCTTTACTTAAGTATACAGTGTAGAAGCAGCGTACCACAAAACTGAACATCTCCCTACAGAGTATTAGATTCCTGGCTAATCATTTTGATCCTTACATGTAACTCAGATATAACTATAGCTCTTGCAGATTTACAAAAATATTTTCTTCAACAGATTTACTCAAAGAATCTTTTTTGACAAGCATATGTGCTGTCACACAAAACTACTCCGACTTAGCAAGCTGGGGATCCATTATAGCCATAACTTTCAAAGTATATTAATACAGACACATATATGGCTGAGTGAAATATGCTCAGAAGTGTTTTGGAACAAAGCACGCACAAGAATTTTCTACCATGGAAGAAAGTTTTCTTCTTCCACTATTTATAGAACTCTTCTCTAGAAGTATAAAAAAAGGCTGAGATAGGATCTTCTCCTTCAAATAGTAACGCTGTTCTCTCTTAAAATTCAACCGCTGCTGCAGAGCGTAGACATCTCTGCCTTCTCCAGTTTGTGCGGACTTTGGTTTACATGCCACAAGCAGCTGAGCACCTAACACAGGACAGAGGGAGAAGCAGTCTCAGACTGACCTAAACAACTCTTGAGGTGCCTTGAAAGTCCTCGAGGAGTCTGAAACTACTTCCAAACACAGTCAAAATAGGTTCAATATTAGTAGCTGGGCATCCTTCTTAGCATCAGTCAAGATAGACAGGTATCTAGGAAAAATCTGTAAAAGCCTGTCTTGAATCTCAAAATTTTTTAAAAAACAAATAAAACACTGTATGAGCTAGGCTATTTTACAAAACACAATGACAAAAACTTTTAACAGTAACCAGAATGAGAAGTGATGCTTCTCGTTTAAGTAACAGCATAAGCATTACAACACTTGCCCAGCAGGTGTGAAACTAATGTACAATACACCTCTCCTCGCTGGCTGACTGCGCTAAAATCCGCACCCCTCCCCTCCTCTGACAGCGCCCTAGCACACAAACTAGCGTGGGACATTCCGTGCTACTATGTCTGTGGAAATTAAGCCACCCTACAATGAAGAAACCACAAATCACTGTGCAAGAAACGCCACTGGGAACCTGACTCAGTGGCCTTGTGGTTAAGACAGTTTGTATCAGGAAGAGCCGTGCTCCCATTGCTGTTCCCGGGACCGTTTCTGTTCTTCTCATTCTTTCATCCATCGCTGCACAATATTGACAACACAGTCTCGATATTAAGCAACTGAACTTTTTAAGTTATATCAGGAAAACATCAGTTCTCAGAGTAACGTGCTGTTCACCATCCTTATGTATAAATAATGTTTTAGGGACTACAGGTTAAGAATTAAAAATTGAATGTTCCTGCTGTAGCAGTGCTTTTCATAAGCTCCCACACAACCATAAAATAACTCTGAGAAGTGAACATTTCTCTGTTTATGCTGATAAACTATTTATCCTGAAAGGTAAAGATGACAATCTGTGACACACTAAGAACAGGATGACCATATAAAACAAACTAAATAGCTCTGACATAAAAAAGACAGTAATCTGATATTCACAACATTTATTTTTATATCTGACTTCGTTTTTAAATAGAAGTTTGTACAGTTCTGAAAGCTGCTAAATATTTCCACCAGAATGCTTCAGAATCTAGGGACCTTGCCCCAGAATTTAGGTTCAGCTTGCTACACAGTACACAGGCCTTTGGCTATACCAGTCACTGGATTTTAAAATCAATTATTTTCACTTTAAGAACATGCTTCAGGGGGAAAAAAAGCAAAATATTTGGTAAACAGCAAACAAAAAGACAGAGTTCTAGGACTTACTTCTAACTTAACAGTATCAGGATGTGGAAGTAAATACACTATTTCCTGCAGCTTTTTTTCTGCTGCTTCTATATCCTAGAACACAGGCAAAACACATTTTAAAAACAAACACTGGGCATTTTAAAAGGAAAATGCACATTCACACAAAGACATTTAAATTAACTACATAAATCCATTAGAACTAAGCAGCATTCAAACAGTAACACTGAAGTTCAAATCTTTCTGTTTAGGCATTCTGAAATCCAACCTGTACTATTAAGACTAACACCCCACAGTTTCCGAATGTGTTTGCTGCACCTTTTTGATACAAGAATAAATTTCACGACCACGTAAGACTGTTGCCGTAAAACCCCATTATTCGCTCTGGGTACCAGGGTAAATTCCAGTTCAATTCTCTTCTATAAAACTTAAGAAAATAGAGGGGAATGAAACGATTTTCTCTGTGCTGCATGAAGACTGAAGTATGTATTCTAGCTACTGTAACTGTAAAGTAGGCAAATTATGTGCAAGATCTTTACTCCTCAAGACAAAGATGACTTGCTAATATGCATGCATAACATGTGCACAAAAATGTAGAGCTGCAGCAAGCTGTTCACCAGACAAACTTGGATGACAATGCACCTCACATAGCTTTCTTACAAAAAAAAAAAAGAAATTTAAAAATCAGTATTTGGGTTTCTGCTTGTCCAGTGGATGTATGCTGGATTCATAAAGGCCTGAATATTTTTTTTTCCCTCAAAGAAGCAACCAGAAAACAACAGCGACAAACAAATCAAAACATCCCCCCCAAACTAACCGCCCTCCCCCTTTAAAGTTCTGACCCGTTCTTGTGGGCTTAGTTCCATACCCAAACATTGAAGAGATTGAGTGGTGGGCAGATGAAGAGAGACAGAAAGGGACGTGGGAGTGGGGTGTGAAGAAGCCAAAGCTGAACAGAGTGGAGGGGGAAAGAAAGTATAGCAGATGGCAGAGTTGGGAGCAGAGAGCGGGTGTGAAGAGTACAACAGAAAAACTAAATGAGAGAGGAAATTCCCCAAAGGGACTTCCCAAATATTCACCACCACTGCCGCTGAAAAGAAGAGTGAGATTCTGGAGAAGCATATCCACAAGAGAGACCAAACATGATTACTCGTATTGAATAATAGCCAACGTGAATACAACAATAAGTAAACAGTGCTTGACTCAAGTTTAGTTTGAAAAATATGACTCAAATTCAGTGGAGTATGATTAATAAAAGCAAAAACCAGCCTTACAGTTATTTGAAGTTCAACTCGGTGATACAGATACACTCAGTTCATTCAGTTTATAGTGCTCATCTTATCTTATTAATTCCTTTTGCAGCATGACTGCATTCTCTTGTACATAACTACTAATCTAATCCAAGCGAAAGTGTTCTCTCTTTTCTACAGCAAAGCGCATACCCTTGTAGGAACCGCAAGGATGTCTGAGAAAGAACAAACTAAACCTCAGATTTATATAAATCCTAGGAAGCAGTAAGCAGCTATCTCCTTTCGGGTGAGAAAAGACTAACAGGAGATAAACATGAAGGGGCAATATAAGCAGAGATGGAAGCCACCTGAAGTCACAATGTCAAAATAACAGAAGACAACGCCCGCTTACGTAACCTAAGCAAGGCTTTTCTCTGTTGCGTATACTTAAAAGAGAGATACCACAAAGGGCACTGAATGAAGCTCCTACCAGTATGGCTCAGACCAAGGCTAGAGAAGTTATCACCTTTCTGAAAAAAAGGATCCATGAGTAACATTCACTTCATATTGTTCCAGAATACTTTCCTCCTTTCTGATTCTTTCCTAATTCCCATACGAATTTTCACAGGAAGGAAGAATACCAGCCCAGATCATTATTTCTTTATATACTCAGCTAAGTCACTGGACTGTTTATGGTAATGGGAAATGAGTGTCTTTCAGGCAAGAAAGGAGACAGCAGTTGCGCATATATGTTTAGTGGAGAAGGTCACTTTGGCATAGCCTAGATATTGGATGTGTCTTTTCGTTGCTCACTCTAGTTTGTATGTTGTGCAGTCCATTGTCATTCAGAATACTGATTTAATGACAGACAGTGAAAGAAATTTTTGCTGGAAGGTGTAGTATGCTTTGGAAAATAACTGGGACTACTGAAAGATTAGATGGCACTTCTTGCATGTCTATACAGCTGGTAAGCTTTGTATGGAAAAGATCCCCCGCTATCTATCAATATAAAAATAAATACATCAGCAATGTAAACGTCTTTGGAAAAAGAAAAACAGGGAATCTATTATGTCACAGTACTGAAAAAAGAGAGCATCTTACAACACTTCCCCTAAAACCACAAGGACTGGAACAAAAAAGACCCTTCCCCAGAGGTAAAATGGAATGCATGACACATGCATCACTTTTAAGGGAGACCAAATTCAGCTGTCACTTATATTGATATCACTCTGGCAGAATCCCACTTCGATAATTCCAGAATTACATGCCTGTGAAAGAAAGCAAATTTGGTCTAAATTACCATCTCAATACTAATTACTGTATAGTATCTTCTTTATTTTCTGTTTCATATTATAAGCTGTTGCACAGTAGCATATATTTCTAAACACAAGAAATATTACTAGGAAACAAATGTCATAAACTAGATTATAAATACTAGTCTAATTTATGCTTTTATTACGACAACATTATGTAAGTACCAAATGTACAGATTTCCCTAATCTGCAGTCTGCCTCTAAAGACATCAAGGAAAGTACTCTAATTATGTTAAAATGCTGAACAAGTGCTTATAATGTTAAAATTTCAATTAAAAAAAATAATGTTTAGTTCCTTGCTTCCTACTGATTAGAAAAGAAATTAATTTTGAAATGCTTTCCTGTGCATAAATATCAACTAGCACAGAAAAAGAAAAATGTCTTTTGCTATGATCGCATACTGAAAACAACTGATTTTGCTTACACGCAGAAAACCAGAAATGCAAATAAAAAAATAACACTTCATCATGTCCATGTATTTTTGAGTAGGCCAAATCAACAACTCTCCACATGGTAACTGTGAAATGTACAGTGCCTGGTATCAGGAACAATATTCTGAAGCTGGCACATTAATCAGTCTTGTTTTCAAGCTTCTCATATATTATTCTGCATAGATTTTTTTTTTTCCTCCCTGTTTTCTTCTGTTATCAGAAAGCATCTGCAGGAGCGCATGCCTGTTAAAACTAGTATAAAATTAATAGATTTAAACTGATTTATGCTACTTTATCCTGCAACAGAATTTGTTTTGATACATATGTTTTTGCTTTTTTTCCATACCAACACCAACATTTTTGACACTTGAAAGGAACAATTTTGAGGATGTGACAGAAGATGGCAAATATCTGTTTAACTGCAAAAATATTTACACTCTGTATATGTCTGAACTATTGTTAACATTTCCAATACAACAAGCTTTCAGCATGTAGAAATATACCCTGCATTTATTATGTTTGCCTGTATATGCAAACCAAGAATACATTTATAAAAGACAAATAATTTTAAAAATACATATTTATGAAATAAGAATCTATTATAAAATGCATATGGAAAATTGGAGTCATAATAGCTGAAATCACTAAATTAATGGAGCACTAACTATGGAAAAACGGAACAAACCATCCACCTCTCCCCAGCCTCCCACTGAAGTGGCTGCACTTATCTATACCCAGTACTGAGGGGTTTGATTGTCCCTGCCCAGAATGCACCAGTCTACCAGCGTCCAGGTTGAAAAATCTTCCTTGTCACAGAATAGTTAGGAAGGCGTCTCTGATTAACTGTTCTGCCTTGTCTACCACTCCCTAAATATAACTTCAATTTAAATACAAAGAGGGTCTGCAACAGAATTACACCCACTCGAAATGTGAACATTTGAAATCTTAACCAGGTTCTGCATGAAGAAACAAAAAAATTTCGATGACATAAATTAATTCCGTGATTTTTCTAGAGGAAAACTTACCATTTCACTAAATATAATACATGTAGTATGGACCCTTAGTAAGAGTTTAAAGAAAAAGCATGAAAGGCATGGTTTTTTGCTGCTTCCTGAACAACAGACAAACGTTTTTCAAATGCATGCCCATGTCAGTGGTCAAGTACAATCTCTTCAAACTCAGATGCCTAAGCTAGGGGTTCCAGAACAGGTTTCAGCACTTCAGTCCCTGCCATCAAACAGATCTTTGTAATTGCCTATTCTCAAACATCTGCTGAATTTACCTAGGAAACAGGAATCTTACCTAAATCTGACAACAGGTATGCAGAACAGCTATTAACATCATTAACAGTATCACCACTAGGAAGAGACAGAAACACCAAAAACTGCTTTTACAGACTTACAAGTAGATTCTTGAAGTCACTCAACACTCCCTTAAAGGAAAACATTAAACTGAGAACTTCTTCCATGACTTCACACAACTGCAGCAGGAAAATAGTTCCAACCCAGAATTACAAGCACTACAGGCTGGTCAGCCCCTATTTCTAAATACATCCCTGTATCTTGAATTCAAGTGCAGAGGTGCTGTGAGTCTTGTCAGACTCTTAAGTTCTCTTAGGCAGACATGTAATAGCTTGTGTTGCATCTCTACATGTACTTTTAAAAAAAAAAAAAAAAGAAAAAAGATAGTAGCAGCTGCCACCACGAGGCTCATATAAGAAGGGCATAGGAAATAGGTAGTGATGCCATCAGATAATAAAGACTTGTCATTTAATAGTTTTGGTCAAGTTCCAGAAAAGAGGATTGCATACAGAAGAATTAAAATGAAAACTACAGAGCAAACACTTTTCTAAAAAAAAACTCTCTAAGCTACATAACCATGACATTTCAGCGCAGTTCCTGATAGCTGCAGAAACTTACATTTAAAAGTGCTGCGTTCCTTTTATGAGCTGCATCAGCTGCTTGAGTTTGCCATGTCTTTTTAGTCTTTTTGTCTCCTAGATAAGTCTCCATCTGCTGTAGCAGCTCTGATCTCTGAGACAGTCTACAAAGGAAAACATTTTGCTAAGTGGGTAGAACATTTCGCTCAGGAGCTAGAAAATAACCTTTTTACCTTACCCAGTTTTCTCAAAACTATGGGGCTAATTAAGCCGGCTGTAGGGTGGGTGTGCTGGGGGAGGGAAAAGGTACAGGCAGACACCACCTGCTGTGCTTGTATGAAGCTCTAGTGTTGCAACCAGCAGTCCTCATATGCTAAGGTGCTTAGAAGTACC
Source organism: Apaloderma vittatum (assembly GCF_000703405.1). Lineage (NCBI taxonomy): Eukaryota > Metazoa > Chordata > Aves > Trogoniformes > Trogonidae > Apaloderma > Apaloderma vittatum. Next base: position 1,491 of record NW_009728173.1, on the reverse strand, counting down.
GCATCTCCCAGAAGAGGAAAGCCAGGGTGGGTTGGGGTGACTTGATCAGTACTACTCTCGCTCATTGGCAAGTACTAGTTGTTACAAAAGAAGCAGATTTTTCTGAATCATTACTGTACTTGCTTCACAACATGAGCTTTCAGGGCAACAAAGAAGCAATTCCATAATTGGGACACAGTGCGAGAGAATCCAGTTACCGTCTCCAGGTAGGAATTGAATGGTGACAGGAGGTTAACAGTGGACATCTTAAACCAGTACCACCATTGGAAGTCAAAAACCTCACCAACCCAAACACCCTTAACGGCAAGCAAAGATGCTAATTCCAATAGCTCGTGAAGGAAGAGTGCCACCTCCTGGAACAGCAGCCCCTCGGTGAAATACCACCGTGCTCCGTGCTGAGCTAGGGTCACGGCTCACAGGATGGTGACTGGCAGGGAGGGAGGTCTCGCAAGAGCACACCAGCACCTGCTGCGCGGCAGGCCACAGCGCCGAAACCATTACTTACATCTTTTCATGTCTTCTAGCAAGGTGAACCTCCTGCGTCAAGTAGGATGACATTTTCAGTTGCTGGCCCCAGTTTTGCCACCCTATGAAAGGAAAAATCAAGTGAAATTAAAATCTTCCAAAGATAGACAGGAACATACGCTTTCCAGTATCAAACAATTCCGTGTTAAAAAGCTGCACTCCTATTTGTGTATCAGCTATCTGTGCAAAACCTGCCACAAGACATTGTTACGTTATGCTTTAAATACATGCACGCTACTAATGTTCACAGTATGTTTTAGGAAAAAAAATTACATTTGAATAGCAAAATTGCTATTAAATTTGCATTTTAATAGCAAACTAAAATTTTACTTTCAACTTTCAGAGTTCAGTTTTCTCAAGTTTCAGATGCTTACACCTGCACGTGCAAGCTACATGCTTGCATACTTTGTGTATTACTGTTTACACTGGTGATTTCTGGCTTTTGTCATGTTTCTCTGAGCATAATGTTATACTTGTAAGCATCATTTATAACTACCTCTCACAGATTCCCTGTTTATAGGAATTTATGTTTAGATATAAACACAATTAAACTAAATAACTTAAGCTATTAAACCAGTTAATTATCTGAGTGCTTGAAAAATTAAGTGAAAACTTCTTGAGTGTAGCTCTTCAGTACTGTAACACAGTAACAGTGTGACAAGCTTAAACTGTTCAGTTTTTTAATTTTTGAGATATGAAGGAAATGAACTGGCCACTGCACGTAGTTCAGGATCCTACAGCCCTTTTCCGAAGGCTGAAAGTTTTTTTTAGTCCTAGTATTTTTTCACCTCAGTTGCCCATGTTGTTACGAGTAAAATGAAAGAAAATAAAAGAATCTACCACACGGTTCACAACGTTGAAGGTGGGGAGAACAAAAAGGTGTCACCAAGATCCAAGAGCATTAGGAAATGCCTCCTCTGTGTCAAGACAGTCACGTCACAGAATCACAGAATGTCAGGAGTTGGA
>NW_009728172.1:0-24467 GCF_000703405.1 Apaloderma vittatum | reverse complement strand
CCTCCCCACCCGGCTGGTGGGCGCAGATGGGTGAAAATGTGCTCGGCGCTGCATTGGCAAAACCACACTCACCTGAGGATTTTCAATGCAGATTCAGCCTGAAGCTGTGGGTTTAGCTGGAGCCATAGTTATAGCCAGAACTGTAGTTTTAGCTGGTATGTAAAAGACTCAGGATGCTCTTACCAAACAGAATTAGTGGGACAATGGAGGTGTGAGACAGGTATTCCACAAGCAGAGTTTATCCCCAAGGGCGGGATGCTCTTATCTTCAAAGATGGAACGCCCCAGGACTCCCAAGGGCCATTAAGATCTGCAGAACCAGCCCAGGCCAGGCTGGGCGTCTCTTACCAAAGACAAGGAGGTAACCAAATGGAGTCCATCAACAAGACAGCCCGATGAAGACTACCATGATGAAGTAGAATGACCACCAGAGACCCTGAGGATGACCACCGAAAGACTGTATTATGCATGCGGGAGTGGGTGGCAACATGTTAATGAGTTCTCAGAAATTGCATGAATAGGTACCTCTAAACTGTATCAAAGCTGTACATCCGGCCTTTCTCGGGGCACACACCAGGTGGAGCCATCCCAGGTGTGCCCAGCGCTGAAATAAAGAATACATGCTGAACAGACATCAAGGCTATTCACTTCTGATTTCGGCCTTTTCACGGCATCGAGCCTCTCAGCACAACTGACTTGGCTTGCGACCTCACCCCTAACATTTGCTCCCCAAGGATCCCTCGGGTATGGGCTTGTGCCCACTGGTGCTGCAGAGAAGTTGTACCCACTGGGCAGCACCAGGCACGGATGCGGACGTGGATGTCGGTTGTGTGCGTGGGGAGCACCTGGGCTGCGATCGGTGTCCTGGAGGCCTTGGTGCTGTGGGAAAACTGGCTTTTAGCCAGTGGAGGGAGACCTTTACATTGATCTCTGCTGCTGCAGGCTACTAATTTCACTATCTGTTTTAACAAAAAGACCCAATACAGTTACGATATCTTATGTCTGGATGTATAGCGTGAGTCTGCATTTGTCCTTGGGTTTCAGCTCTCCTGTCAGCCCAGCTGCAGGCATGTATTTAGTTGGTTGTAGAGGAGAAGGAGAAATAAAAGGTGACTGCACAAGCTGGTAATTAAAACAGCCCCTTCTGTGCTGCTGGCTGTAAAAGCTGCTGTGTCTCAACTATTGCTCTCGTACAAGATAGGCCTCCAAAGAACAAGAGGGAGTAGATTATGACCTCATTTGAGCCTCAGCTGGCGGACGTTCATGTCTTACACATGGCGATTTAGTAAAATTTTTAGAATTATCTCAAAAAATGCAGAGTCTTTGAGGCACTGCGGAGAGTGAATTGCTTTCTTGCCTCTGAAGCTGGTTATGTCAAAGGACAGGTGAGGCTCTCTGCAGAGGACAGACCCAAACTCCTGTAGTTCCTGCTGTGTCTAGAAGCATGCAATCTCAATTATTGTATTCCTGTGCTGTTGAGGGCAGTGAGGGTGTTCTGTGTGAGCTCAGGAAGACTTCAGTTGCCTTTTCCTCTGTAGATATAAACAAGCGCTGCGTAGGAGCTGCTGTCACCCACGCTGAGCTTCCTGCAGGAGCAGTAGATCACTGTAATAATATCTTCTCTTGCCTTGGACACATTCTGCTTCCCAATCTTGGTCAAGGGAGCTGGTGAAGGTTTAGTAGGCCAGGCTGACACTGGTTGTGGAGAAGGCATTTTTGTGGGTTGCTTTTTGACCCATTATTGCAGTTGCACTGGAGATGAACTGCAGCTGTCAGCAGGTCCCAAAGCTGTACGAGTAACACTTTCCACCCATTCCAAGTCCCAGCAAGGAAACGTTTAGAGCGGCAGTGTGGTCTCCTAGACCTACCATGATATCTGAGAGACATGGATTAATTTTCTGACTTCGTTTTCAACTAGATTTTGATCCTGTTCCACGTGTGCAACACTTGAAGAGCTGGCATCAGCATAATGGATCCGCATTTCTGTTGTGTTTTTTAGGCACACAGGATTGCTTGTCTAACCTGTATGAAGAGACCCCTTGATGCGCACCCGAGGTCAGTGCAGAGCATGCCTCTGTGTGGGCACGCCAAGCTAGCAGCAGCTTCCTTGGCTGGGTGCTGCCCAGCCACCCACCTGCCTGCCTTCAGCTGGCACCCAGGACACCGTGCCTCCAGCCCTGAGGCCAAGGAGGCAGCTCCTATGGCAAGAAGACAGCTCCTGGCACACTGCTGATGTGGCGGTTTACTGCACTGGAGGTGTAGGCTGTGATTTTGCAATATTTACTTGTACATCAGGTGAGTGCGACAACAGGAGCATGATGTGATCACTGCTCTTTGCCTGACTAGTTCTCATCTCCATGTCTCAGCAGACTGTCTTGTACCCGTTCTGATAAAAACCTGAACTTTATCAAATGTGTTTCCTAAGGGTGAATAGTTTGCTGTCATTCGCCATCCTGATACAGGCCTGTTGCACGGTTAAAAAAGTGTCCAGACTAGAAAATAACACTAGAAAACAGTGCTAGACAATACAAGGATGAGCAAAGCAACCATCACCTGGACCGACACGTATTTCTTGGGAAATCTGTGTGAATGGAGTTTTCCGTTTATGTATGGGGCACTTTGTTTTCCCGTTGCAGTACTGCCTCCTGTGTACCCATCCCTCGCCTTGACTTTTTCAAAGTAAAGGACTCACAAGATCCTAAAGCTAAGAAGTCTAGAATATACCAGAGGGTAGAACTCTAGTTAAGTAATTGTAAAAAATCTCAATATATTTTATTGAAAATCCATATCAAATTCATATTGCTAGTCCTTGCCTTCAAGGCTGTAAACAACCGTGCCCACACATCTTTGTGCCCACAAGTCCACATGCTGTTTTTGCCAATCTTGTCTCTCAACGGCTCCTTTTGTGTCTCTCCCACACAGGACTTTGTGCTGGGATTCCTCCCAACCCCAAGGCTCCCAACATCTGAGTTCCATATGTCTATATACATTATATTGTTATATTTTATATATTTATGTATTATCATATGCATATCTAAAATGTGATCTCTCTTTCAGCTGTTCATTAAAATTGACATCTGTCCCCAACGACAAAGGCTCCACTTGTCCCTTCACTTCCTTGTGTATTTATCCCTGAACAAGAACTTCCCGTGTGTGCTTTCTAATTCTGGAGGAAGGTTTGCATTTGTTTATTCTAGACTATCACGTATGCTTAAAGCGACATGTGCATGATAAGACATAATAACAGAAGCAAGTTGCTCACAGTCCCTGAACTTGAAGGGACAACTAGCAGTAGCCTGAAGCTAAAAAACCAAACTGCTTAGACCACCTGTCAGCGAAGGTCCTTAACAGATGTTTCTGAGCTCTATGCAATGTTTTTGATAGTACAGAGAACGTGCTGGTAAGTGCTCTAGGAGGGATTTATGCAATAAGAATCTTGAGTGCAAGAGTCTGTGGAGTGCTTTGCCAGCTCCGTGCTGATGGTGCCCATCCTGGTGGCCTGTACCGGCAGGGAGGTTTTCAGTATGAGGTCAGCATTCCCCCTCATGCACCTCTGGAATGGAACCGGCCGAGCTGCTGGCTGCTCATTAGGGTTTTCTCTGTTGTGTGGAAGCAAAGCGATCTGGGGTTTCCCACTGCAAGAACATTTGGCTGCACAATTCTACCTGAACGCTTTCACCCGATGCTAAAAGCAATGCACAAACTGACTGAGAGATTATTACGAAAAGGTACTTCCTCTCACTAATCCTATCCTCTTCCAGTTTGGCAACACTTGAAATGTAACTATCCTTACTGTTTGACTCTTGCAGTCATATGTCTTTATGACTTGAAAAAGACATCGCTTTTTTATTTGTGTGAGGCTCTTAAATATAGTGAGAGAAAAGACAATAAAGCCAGAAGTTAGGCAGGGAGACTGCAGAACCGGTGAAACACATGAAGTGTGTCTGGTCTTGCAACCTGAAGTTCACTGGGACTCAGGGTGGCAGTTTCCCTTTAAGGGCATTGAGAAACACCCGAAACACTTTGTGTTAGAGAGGATATTGTGGGTTTGGCTTTTGCAAAACTGTAATTGGTTTTATTTTTTGTGAAATGAAAGCCATGTGAAAATTTGGAGCTAAGCTCCTTTGCATCAGTGCCCTCAGAATTCTTGGTAGACTATTTTAAAATTACAGCTTTGCACCCTTTAATTTACATTTCTCTCCTGCCATCATGCTTTACTACAGTTTCACAAGGAGATCTGCACATATTGTTTTGATGTCAATTTTCCGTGAAAAATAATTTTAGAGTTGCAAAGCTAAGCATCCAGAATTAGAAGAAGTAGATCAACAAATTCTTTTTCCGGAATATGAGTCTCCTTCTGCTGTCCCTATTTACTCTCAAGATCTCTTGCTTTTCAGTTATGTGTGAAGTATGCTTTGACTCTATGGGGAAAGATACGCATCCCCGCAGAGCTGCAGTGAGTCACTGTCAAGAAAACCTCTGCACAGGTCTCCCAAAAACTTGACATCTGGTTTTTTTGTAGTGTGCAGGAATTGGAATGAACTGAAAACGTTAATGTGAAAATGTTAATTGCTCACAGTCCCTGAACTTGAAGGGACAACTAGCAGTAGCCTGAAGCTAAAAAACCAAACTGCTTAGACCACCTGTCAGCGAAGGTCCTTAACAGATGTTTCTGTTACATCAGAAACATCTGTACATCATGAAAGTTGTGTCCCTCTTTTGGGGAAGTCAGAGGAAACCCTGGGGCAGGCGAGGCGATCCTCTGCAGCGTTTGCAGAGGGCACGATGCGGCAGCACAAGCTGTGTTTCTGACACAGGGTGGTTTCTGCAGCGAAGTAACGCGCTGCAGCTTGGCCCGGCCCAGTCACGAGGGTGCACATCGCAGTAGCTGTGTTACACAGCAAAGGCAACGGCTCCGGTTTGCACCTGCCATTCAAGTGGAATGTTTCATGCTCCACTGTGGCTTTAGAACAGTCTCACTTAAAGAAGCTGTCACGTGTAGCAGAAGGCAGTAAGGTAGAAAATGTAAGGAAGAGTTATCTAACAGCGGCCAGGCTGCTGAACTGGCACACTGGGAAGGCTGGTTCCCTTGCATGTGCTGAGAGGGAGAGTAGATAATCCCTCAAAGTACTAAACAGTATTATTACACAATTTGGAAGGACTTAAATTTCCTGCAGACTCAGGCAATGGGAAAAAGGAAACCCACAACCCACCTGATCAGAGGCATCAGAGGCATCAGTTTCTGCAAGGGTAGTTGGAAGAGACTGAAATTTGACTTCTTCCTGGAGGTTTCCACTGTGTCTTAATGCATAAATCTATCTCCAGCCAGCAGGTGGGAACAGATTAGCAGACTAGCTTCAGTGCTCTCACCAAGAGGTTCCCACAGTTTGAAGAGCCAGTACCTTAAGAGCGGATACTCATGTACATATTTCACCGAGGTGCGATGCGGAAAGCAGTCTGCCAGAGGATGCGTTGCTTGTCACACTATTCTGAAAGCAGTAAAGGAAAAATATACAGGTTCTCATAAAAACATCTCTTTTCTTTTTGTCTTGTTCCCTGAGCTAATCGGAGATAGCCTGGAAGGCTCCATATTTCAATGACATTTCTGTAGTTAACCAAGTATCTCTTCAGGGCCTGCCTTTGGGGAAAGGAAAGCATAAACATTGGATCATAAAATTACTTTGCATACCTCATAGATAGTGCTGTCTTGCCAGTATTTGCAATGTTAGACTGAGAGGTGGCAGATGGAGCGAGCCGTTTCAGAGTAGCAGGAAACGTGTCCAGGCAAAAACTTCAATAGCCAGTGGTGGTAACTGCCACCGTGATGCTTCTGGTGCTGAATCTGGCACTGAAGATTTTGCATTTCGGTATAGTCTCTTGGAATAACTGGAGAAATGCCAGGTGTAAGAAATACTCGCGTGAACTACTTTTATCGCACCATTGCACTGCCAATTTGATCGTTAGCTGCGGTCCTTGCCTAGCGCTTTGGAGAGCAAGATGTAATGTCCCTGTTAAATGGGAATGGAGAACAGCGTGAGATCTGCATGCTTCTCTTGCTCAAAACGTGTTTGGAAATTAGTTGGTCGATGAGTGGTACTGTCAGCTTGCCTTTCTGCTGATGTGCCTCAAAGCATTACATTCTTGGTACTCCTTCCTCTCGTTCGTCAGGTTTTTCTATAATCAACACTGTCTTAAATATTTTTTCCTGTTTCTTTCTTGAAATGTCAGGCCATCTGGGTATTCATTTCTGATCCTGAGGTACATGGGAGGAGTCTCAGCTGTGGTCCTGTGTAGTGGGTTTGCTGACTTGGCCAGAAAGCCGAGGCTTTTGTGATTTACGAGCTGTGGCTGTGCAGTCCTTCCAGGCCAAGACAATGACAAAGGCATGTGTGGCACTGGATAGTATTAAATAGCAGCTAGGAGAATGGGTTGGAGTCTAGTCGTAGCTTTGAAAAATGATATTGAAGATCTTGACCTTCTCATTCCCTTTATTGTCTCAGGATTATACATTAATTTTTCAGTGCAGTGGGGGTCGGTGTGCGTATGTCGTCAGAGCAGTAATCAAGGGCTGAGGAAAAATTAGGGGACTGCCACAACAGTCATTAAGGAGAACTCTGAATAGTTACAGATCTCCTTGCACATTAAATGCTGAAACATCTCATGTCCCTAAAGTGGAGCACCCAGGGTGTCCTTGTTTTGCTGGGATGGACTCTGACCTGGCCAGGGTGTGCAGCTCTTGGTGATTTGTAGTCAGCCAGGAACTGGAGCCAAGAGGGGTGAAAGCTGCTGACACACCGCCAAACGGTTCCTCCTTCACTATTTTCAGAGGTGTGGAGTATGAACCAGGATAGAGAACTTTGCAAGATATCTTGCAGAGCTGAATCTCCTTTGAGCTGATACTTTTCTGAAGTACTTTCCTTCCCAAATTGCTGCAGCAGCCTACTGCCCAGCAAACTACAGGGTGAGCAGGTCTGGCCAGAAGCACTTGCTGCATTCACTGGCCATTCATTAAGTGAGATAGTGCCTTGCCTGAGTGATTTGCACAAAGCAAACCTTAATGCTCCCTGTTGCCAGCTGCAAGCAATAAAGCAGAAGTATCCCAGGTGTATCCCATCCCATCAGTGTTCCTCCTTGTTATAAAGGGGGATGAGTGAGGACTGTAAAAGCTTTTTCTTCTCTTCCTTTCAAGGGTTGTTTCTGGAGGGGCTTGCTTCCCATCGTGTTCCTGAGGACTGCGTTCCTGTTTTTTGTGACTCACGTGTGCTGACTGGGCTGAGTATAACTTTGTACACTGTGTGTTAGCATTAGCATTAATATTAGTTTTGCTGCTTTGTTAAAATTTGTTCTTATTTCAATCACGGGGCTCCGTTCTGTTCCAGCATCCCCATTCTCTGCTGAGAGGGGTCACTGAGTACTAGAGCAACTGCTCTAGTTTAGCCCCAGATACAGACGCAGGGTTGTGGTGAAGCTGATGCAGTAACGAAGAGCTAAGCACGTTAAGGGTGTTCACATACCAAAATGAGAGGCATATACAGCTTGAAAGACTTGAAGTGTTTCCAGAGTGGGAGAGATATGCGGGAGAAGCTAGACTCAGTTAAGAAGAGAACTACTTGGGCTGCCTGTCCTTCCTGATGAGCTCTGCTGCGCTGTAAGCAGCCTTCAAAGGGAGGCATTGCTCTTCATATACAGGACTTTAAAAACTTGAGTGGTCTGGAGGGATCAATTTGGAATGTGCAATCGAGAGCATTCTCACAGTAGCAAGAAGCTGGAACACGTTAGCAAGTGGCTGCTCGCTCGCTGAAATTACAAGCTGCCCACAAATTTTGGGAGAGATTTTTAAATGATCCCTAATAGAACAGTTGCTTCTGTGGCAAGTCAGTTTGCTCACCTGATCATGATAAAGGCATGCAGAAAGCGAATCCTTCATTGCATGTCTTAACTTTTCTCATCTAGCACACAGCAACACAGTTTTTTGCCTCTGAACTGCTATTATTACAAGAACGGTAGTGGGAAGGAGAAGTCTAAGGCTCAGGGTACTAATTCTCAAATATTTAAGTGAATCTTTTAAAAAAGGATATGTCTAAGCTACACCACTTCCTCTTGTTTCCAAGTCATAACGCTTATACTCTGTATTAGAAATGTCTGAAATTCTACATAATGCTTAAACAACTAATTGACCTGACACTCTGGACTTCCCGTGTGCTTTGCCAAGCTATGCTTTTGAATAATTTACCAAAAGAATGGTAATAAACAATAAAATATTAATTAGGCTTTCTACAGACCGTAAGTTGGAGAATTTTAAGTTGCAAGCCTGTTAATTTCTCAGGCAATCAGGGTAAGTCTGTCAACATGACCATTTCTGGTTTGCACATCTCCTGTCTTTCATCTCAAAGGAGCTTCGTGCTGATGTAGTGTTTACCAGTATTAATGTCGCTCCTCTTCCACTGGAATGGAGCCTGCTGTGTCTGAATTGAGCATAATAATGTAAATATTAAGAACAAAAAAACAGCCACGCTTGGTCATATCAATAGTCTGTATAGGTCAGGATCTTGTCTTCAAAAGAAGTGCTATTTAGGTCAAACACAAGGCCAGTGAGCTTGGAAGCAGTAGGTGACTGGACAACATAAATGACTTGGAGATAATTTTTTAAAAAAATCTTTATTTATGTAACTATGGTAGAGGAGTGGGCATATTTTAATGTGCTTTCCTGTAAGGGAGAAAAAGGTTTTAATTGTGATCCCAAATGAATTGATCATTGCAAGCCTGTGTAAATAGTAGCTCACTTTTAATTCTTGAATGCATGTATAGCTCCTGTTTTAGAGTGGGATAGTAGTCAACTGCTGGGGTTTGTAAGATGCTTGGTGTTAGGTGTAGTTTTGGAGAAATTGGTGAATACTGACTGCTGGGAAAAGTGCCTGGCTCTCATCAGTCTGGTTCTGTTCAGAAGTGTTAAAGATAAATCCCCTTTATGAATTTACTTTTTGTGTGGGTTCCCAGGAACAACTGGTGTGAGAGGATTGCTTCTATGTGTTCAGTTAAAAGATAACTCTGTCAAAAGAAGCCTGACCAATCTGTTGTCTCTCCCTCATCTTGTGATCACACCTCGACGCGTTCCTGTGTGACCTGCTCTGGCAGGGGGGTTGGACACTAGGATCTTCTGAGGTCCATTCCGACCCCTAACATCGTGTGATTCTGTGAAATTACTGCTCTGTTTAGGATGCTGAATCGTTCTTAGTAGACATCTCCTAGGAGTCTTAAACTCGAATGATACTGAAGCATGTTGAAAATAATTCTGCTTTTATTTAGTTGGTTTATTACCCATGTCCTTTATGTATGTTTGCTTTCATCTTTCATTTTTGGATAGTCAGATACCTTGACTGTGTTCTGTTCTTTCTCAGACCCCGTATAGAGCTTCAGGAAGGAACAGAGCTACAGTAGCAACACTGTACTGATTCTGAGCTTACAACCAATAAAGATTTTCTGTTGTCGTATGTGTAGTCTGAAAGCTCAGCTTCCCTACCAGTGTGGAGTCATTGGGAACAGGGGTGAGAGTGCCCAGGGAGGGTGTGGAGTCTCCTGCTCTGGAGACTTTCAAACCCGCCTGGACGTGTTCCTGTGTGACCTGCTGTAGGTGATCCTGCTCTGGCAGGGGGCTGGACTGGATGATCTTTTGAGGTTCCTTCTAACTTCTGTGATTCTGTGATTCTGTGATTCTGTGATTCTGTGATTCTGTGATTCTGTGATTCTGTGATTCTGTGATTCTGTGATTCTGTGATTCTGTGATTCTGTGATTCTGTGATTCTGTGATTCTGTGATTCTGTGATTCTGTGATTCTGTGATTCTGTGATTCTGTGATTCTGTGATTCTGTGATGAGTTTGAAGTTGCAGCACTCTGAGGAGGGCACTCTCTTCTAAGACTTCCTAATATTAATTGCAACCATTGTGATCTCGTGGTGTTCAGCGCCCTGAAGAGATGCCCAGCTAGCTCTGACTGCAGTTAGATAAGGCAGTAGTGAAGTGATGGAGAAGTGCTCAGATGGAAATGCTCTTCCCCAATAACAATCACTGCCACGGAATGCGAGCCTTGGGGTCCTCTTAGCCTGTGCTGCACAATCAATAGCTGTGGAGGTGAAAAATGTTAATTATCGTCTGTGGCTGTCAGGGAGATTGTGCTGGATCTTATTATTGTAAAACCAGCCAGTGTGACTGATGTAGTTCTAGGATACAGACTGGAACTATTGTAAGTGTTAATATATAGGAGTAGTCTGTTATGGAATTAAATGGAAAGACTGAAAAGGACACAAATCTTTGAATAGGCAAAAATTTGCGCAGAGGGGGAGACGGATTAACTGGACTGTATATCCATTAAAATTGGGACAAAAAGTTATTGTGATGGAAGAACCAGCCTAGAGGGAGAATAGGGATGGAGCTTCTGCAGGATTGGTTCTGGAACCTATCCATTTTGAAAGCTTTCCTTGTGGTATTGACACAAAATTAAAATGATGCTGATGAAATTACTGGTGGCCTTAAGTAGGGGCGTACCATCAGATGACAGACTGGGATATGGTACAGAATGAGCCAAATAACCATAAGTATATGAATCTGAGAAGAAGGATTTTTTAAAGAATTTTTTTCTATATATTTTGAAGTATTAAGATAATGTATGGAATTAATAACTAGAAATTTTAAGAGTGCTCAGAGTTAATGAGTTGTAAATAACAAAGCTGGAGAAAGATTGAGGATATCTGTGAGCTGTGACTGTAACAGAACCATAAAGAAAGTGTAATCTTAGAACTTGTACCAAGCAAATGAAATAGGAAATAAAGCACTAGCAGTAGGGTACCAGACATGACTGTAGACTTCTGAGCAAACATGTTCAGGAGACACGAATCAAAGCAAAACAGATGATGGGGGAAATGGACAGTTTATAATACGGAGGGAATTAACAGTCTGGCTAAGCCTCAGTGAGCCAAGAGTGAGAGGACAGAGGTTCTGGGAAACCCGCAGGGGAGCCTGGGGAAGGCACAGGTGAGAGAAGAGGCCTCCCAGCTGAAGCTGGCTTTAGAGCAGGTAACACAAACTTGCCAAGGAAAAAACGAAACTTCTTTCTAATTTCCAGGTTTCTGACAATAAGAGCAGTGACATTTTGGGACAGCTTTTCTTGTGAGACTTGTGAGACAGGAAACACAAATGGGCTGTGGTCAGTATAGGAGAAGGCTGTGTTAGATGGTTCTTGCAATAATGGGCAGCTTCAGCATTGGTTTTATCTCTCACCTGAGGTGAAAATCTCAGGTAAGTTGAATCAATGAAACGTGGGTTCCCAGAGGTTTTCATGTTGGGGTAAGACTCTCCTGTAGGGTCTTTCCTATCTGAAATGAGGCTCCTTGCTGCCTATCCCTCAGTAGGGGCATTTTGGCATTTCCCTGCCAGGCTGCCTATTTTCACACCACCAGTAAGAAGTCGATACCTGCTGGTGAATTTGGTTGAAGCCGGCTAACACGGTTTTGGAAGAGATGTGTAGCAGTATGAAGACATTGACTCATTTCCTGTGAAAAACAGGCAAAACCCTCAAAGCTATTGGGGGAACAGGTTTCTGACGTTAGGGACAATTCAGCTGGAAGTTGTAAGCATAATCAGACCCAGTTTGCTTTCCAGTGGAATAAACACCTCCCTGGGACAGGCTCTCTGGTAACGGGAAATGGTGTAAGCAGCTTACTGCTCCTCACCGGAGCTCCTGTTCTGCCAACCTGGTTTGCTCTTCAGGTACATGGGCAGAAGCAAACCATTCCACAGTGAAGCTGATTACCTTACTAAGAGCAGTGATACCGGTTGTTATCTGGCGCACACTTTATTTTCAGGGCTAAAACCACAAAATCCAGGAAATGCAAAGTGGAAGGAGAAGGAATTAGTAAGTTACTCTGCATGACTTGACTTGTTACTTATAGGCAATGGCTCATGAATGAAGCTGCCTGGAAGTTGGCTGTATGTTTCTTCTGAATGAAAAAACCCTGATTTTTGGGTTCATTTTCTCTTAGTCCACTTTAATTCACAAATGACTGATTGCAATTCACGTTTGTGTGGTCCCAGACTAAATTTCACAAATAGATTTTTTGCCAGTTTTGTGCTTTTTTTTTTTTTTAAAAAAAGAAACCTATATTATTATTTAAATCTTCTAAACTTTACTCCAAGGGAAGTAGATGGAGAGAATGTTATTTCAGAAGCAGTGACATCAGCACAGACACTGAAATGTTGAATTCTGATGACCTTTGCATTTATGCCTCTTCAGTTTGCTGCCCAACCTGCAATTCCTGCCTCCTTAGCCCTGTGGCAAATCCTCTCAACCATAAACCCATAATTGTTATGCACAAGAGAGTATGGAAGGAAGGAGTGGTTAAAGGAAATGTTTGCAGGGACTTATTTTTATTCTTCTCTTGGTTTAACTGTGGGATTTAATAATGGTAGTTGAATGTCAGATTCTAATGGAAAGAACGTAGAGGGAATGGTTGATGAATGTGGGCTGTGTGCTCCTGGCTGGGAGACTGGCAAGCACCCTGAAGCCTTGGTCAGTCAGGTCGCTGTGATCCGGGAATGGAGCTGATGGATCGCTCGTAGCCTGAACACGCACATGGAAGTGACAACTGGTGTCACTTCTGAGGCTGGCTGCAAGTTACAGCAAAGGAAGTATTTCTGCTCGCACAACAAGGGTGATGTGGGGACGGAGATGCGTGTTTTGGGCAGTAGCTTTGAAGTCTTGGTCCAGAAGACCTGTTCCTGCTTCCAGTATAGTTGTGGTAAAAGCTCCACCAACTTAATTGCTGTAGGAGCGAGGAATAACAGCTTCTTTCTACAGACAATAAGAATTATTAGTAATTTCTCACTCAAACCAATATAACCATATACTACTAGTGCTTAATTCCGCATCGCCCGTTTACAGAGTAGTCCAAAGAATTTTGAGATGCTAAGCAGCAACAACGAGCCTTTTAATTATTTTTTTTCTGTTGTTACCTTAGAATGCTGTTGGAGTGCAACATTCTAGTTGTGGAAAGCCTTCTAGGAGATACTAGAAAATATAGACACCACGGACAGTACAGGTTCCAGCTGGTGTCGTACTGATGTTGTCTCTGCCTCTAGCTAAGATCTCCTCAGGCTTCTTAATTCTAGTACCTTTAATAACAGTTCCAGCTCTTGAATCAGCTTTGTATCCACATTCCGTCCTTGCATATCAGCTCCTCAAAAACTTATTTTAATCAAAGCCTCTTCTCAAAAAAAGAAAAAAGAATTGGTCACTTTTCTTTCAAAGCGAATTGCCTACATGTGGGCTGTGAAATGTCACATTATCATACAGAGACCCTCTAAGAAAATGCTGAGCCCTGCTGGAAGCACATTCTGTTAAGGAATTCAGCTGTTTTCTGTATTGTGCCTACATGTGGGCTGTGAAATGTCACATTACCATACAGAGACCCTCTAAGAAAACGCTGAGCCCTGCTGGAAGCACATTCGGTTAAGGAATTCAGCTGTTTTCTGTATTTAATAACATTTAAAGCTGATTCTGGAAGTCTGAAGATGCTTTGGCAGTGCCCAGTGTTTAAGCCCTGTCCTAAGATGGGAACAGAACGCCCTTGTCAGGAGTGCTTTGTTGCTGCTTTGCAGCTGAGAAGCCCGAGATACGGCAAAGTTAAGTGGGTTGCTCCATGTTGCGGCAGTGCCGGGCAGACAGAGTGGGATACTGCCGGTAAATTCCGTGGGTTTATTGAAAAGACATTTTTGATTCCTCAGCATTCCTCTGTCTTTCTAGAAGGGCTCTGCATGGAAATTAGCTATTCTTGTCCAGTTTGTTCATTCCTGCCACTGGGCACAGAACCTTCCTGGTCATGTAATTATCCCTGCAAGTGCCAGCAGTGTGCTGCAGAGGATTGTGCAGCAGGAGCAGATGAACTGCGGAACAGATCCTGCTTTCCTGTAGATGCTATCAGAAAGGAGGAAGGACAAGGAGTAAAACAGGAATGTCACAGCAAGAGGCATAGGTGCCCCTGAGCTCAAATGCCTTTTGCTGCTTTTGAGCTGGAGATGCAGTTCAGAATTGGAATTAACTCTTCAGAGATGTAAATGAACATTAATTAGACCTCCTTTGCAATAAAATGGAATCTCTTCACCCATTTGAAAAATGGATAACTCAAACTCCAGAAAATGAAATTAAGAGAACAATCTCTTCTTCGGCAGACATAGGTAGGGTGTTAACTAATAGGGCTTTAATTTTTATGATTCGCTGACAGCGTCCTTCAAACCCCTGCAGGAATAATCAGTAAAAGGCCTCTGGTCCCATTGCTTGGGAGCCTGACAGAATCACTGGGTATGCAGTAGCCAGGAGGAAATGCCCAGGTGTGAATACTTCACCAGCAAGATGTGAACACTGTGCTCTTGGTTTTGATTCTGCCTCTGAGTTTTCAATCCAAGGTCAGCGCTTATCAAGTCAGACACTAACTTTAAGCAACCTACATCAGTGTTTTGAGAAGTCTGCTGCATGGAAATCTTGCCACTTTCGTGTAGAAGCCCTTCATGTAGATTTGGAGACCTAGGCACTAGGTACCTATGCTTTGTGATTACTGACACAAGTAATTTTTTCCCCCACAGTCTGCTTGCATTAACGATGACATTACTTGAATAACTGGCATTTGGCTAGAGTTAGGGTTGGAGAAATAACCTGCTTGTGCCAAAGCTTTTTTTTTTGTGGGGCAAGCGGTATGGAGTGGCCCTGGAGGAGCTGTGGAAGGAAAATGGAAATTTCTCAAATCACTTGTGTGTCTGTGCGTGTGAGGGAGAAGCAGTGCGGTCTCTTTGTCCACCAGGTTTATCTCAGCCTGCGCTCCAACTAGTCACCTGTTCAGCAGCGCATCCTAGCCAGGTTTAAACTGCCTCGTTTTGCCACGGATCCGGTGCGGCGCAGAGCCGGGCGTGAGCTCCTTTCCTTCAGATCCTGAGCAGGGTTTCGCTCCGGTTCTGAGCTCCGCTCTGTGGGATCAGTATTGCACGTTGTACCTGGCATTAGTAGTTTTAACCCTGGTCAGATCTCCGTGCTGTACAGTAGTTAGTGGGGTGGCTGTGTGCTCAGGGTGGCAAGAACACTCTCCTGTTCTCACCTGCGCTCCCATCGCTCTGCGAGCACAGAACCTGCCACAAACAGGAGGCAACAAGAGCTCTGCTGTGGTTTGTTGGGAGCAAGAGCCCTGCTGTGCCCACCTCCCCTCTGGAGTGTTACTGTTGTATTCTTGTTGTTTCCTGTACTATTGCCTCCCCGCTGCTTCCCTCTTCTGCTCGATGGCTGAAACCTCTGGGGCATTGGGTCGGTGCTGTAGGATGCTCAGCCCGGTTTGGGGCAGGACCAGATACTGCTGTGCTTGAGCTAAGCCTTTCTTGTGGTAAGGAGCTCTTCTTCTGATCCCTGTTGGTTTGATCGCAGCAGTGTGAAGGTTGATCTAGGTGAGAAATATTTCCACTGGTAAATACCGTGTTTCAAAAATGAATTACACCTGGAAATGAAGGGCTGGATTTTTCAGTCCCCAGCAAGATCCCTTTGAATGGGAGTAATGCCATGGAAGTGCTGTCCGGGCCAGCCTTCAGCCAGCTGTGGCTCCTGTGCCATCAGGGCTTGAATAGGCACGGTAGACTCGGTTTCTGATTGCTGCCTTTGCCTTGAGGAAGATATTGAAGATATTGAGGGGGAGCTAGGACACAATGCAGTCTAGCAGTCCCAGGTTAGAAGAACAGTTTGAAAGGAATCTGTGCCCTGAAGCTTTCTGAGCTGGAACTGACCCCTGCTCACTCCAGGGTTAAAAGCTAGAAAGGACATTATCTGCCTTTGATTCCCCGGCCACAGTGATCGCTTATGCGCTCAGCCAGAGACTTTAATTTCAGAATCAGATCCTGTTTTGTGCAGAACAGCACCGGCAGAGTCAATAGTTTTGCTAAAATGGCAGAGCTTCTCACTGCCTATACTTGGCTATAAATGTATTGTCAACGAGAGCCAGGTTATTTCCTAAATGGTATTTTCCTATTATGGGATTTAAAGGACCCAGTGGGTGGAAGTGACATTTTTAAAAAAATTAGTCTCATAGGGGATATTTTGTTGGTTTATATGCTTCAAAAGCATCAGGTTGAATGAAAACTGGCATCTTCTACCAGCAAAACAAACCTAGAA
Source organism: Apaloderma vittatum (assembly GCF_000703405.1). Lineage (NCBI taxonomy): Eukaryota > Metazoa > Chordata > Aves > Trogoniformes > Trogonidae > Apaloderma > Apaloderma vittatum. The sequence goes on along the minus strand of NW_009728172.1, from coordinate 8,273 downwards.
ACCTCTTCTTTACATCTCTTTATCTCCAGTGGAAGCCAGTGTATTCTTTTGTGTACAGCATCTCCGCAGTGAGGTCATTCTTGGTTGTTTTCCATTCTTTTGGGTCTGCTCTGCTAGCTGAGATGAAGGTGTCTAAGTTATAGTAACAGAGAGGGAAAATCCCTTGGAGGTAATGACAAAGATGGAGATAGAATAAGCCTTTCCCCATAAAGGATTGCACTTAGTCTCAAAATACTATGCTAGTGTCTTCTACAAACCAGATTCAGCAATGAGTGGGACTAGCATCCTCAAGAGAAGAGTGCTTTGAGAACAGTCTCTCTGTTCCATTGCTGTCCTAGAGCTGCAAAAGGGTTTGGATTTTTGTTACAGTAAATACTGGGGTTGTTTTTTTCTTGACATAGAGTTCAAATGAACGTGAATAACTTTGTCTCACTTTACTGGTAGAGAGCATTCAGACACACGTTCAGTCTGGGAAAGAGAAGACTTTGGAGGGACCTAATAGCTGCCTTCCAATACCTGAAGGGAACCTACAGGAAGGCTGGGGAGGGACTTTTTACAAGAGTGTCCACTGCTAGGACAAGCGGAAATGGATTTAAGTTGAAGGAGAATAGATTTAGATTGGACCTTAGGAAGAAATTCTTCAGTACGAGGGTGGCAAGACTTTGGAATAAATTGCCCAGAGAAGCTGTGGCTGCCCCCTCCCTGGAGGTGTTCAAGGCCAAGTTGGACAGAGCCTTGAGTAGCCTGGTCTAGCTGAGAGGCGTCCCTGCCCATGACAGGGAGGTTGGACTAGATGATCTCTGAGGTCCCTTCCAGCCTAGGCCATTCTGTGATTCTCTGTATGCAAATTTAATCACTCTTTGTGTGATAGTACCAGTCATATAAAGACTTCTAAAAGATGATGGTGTGGGAAGCTCTTGTCTGGGAACTTGCCTCTTTTTTACTTTTTCACAGACTGGTGGACAGCACATACAGTAATATTTTACTTTGAAAGAATTAGTGCTTTTAAAAAAAGAAGCAGGTGTCAACATCCACTGTGTTGAAGTGCAGTTTACAAAGACTACCTTTCCCAGTACGGGTTCTGGCACCCATTCAGGTTGAGGATCCGTCGAGTTTAACAGAGGAGGAGCAGCCACGTATACCACACCCCAAGTACAGACGGGCTTTTTCAATAACCTCCATGGAAGCTTCCATCTTCGTTTCCGAACATCTAAATGTTCTGTGTGCCAATAGCTTGACCTACTGGTAAAGTGGAATTCCCCACTGTCCTGTCCCCCAGCTGTTCTGGCAGCTTAGCAGTTAAGACTCATATTAAGTAGGATTATATAATAAAAGCTAGAAATAACAAAATAAACCTAGGGCTCTAACAGGAAGTCTAAAACACCTGATGGAGAAACACTTTTTCAGCCAAATAGATTTGCTAAGAGTTTCATTTTGCAGACAGCTTTCACTGAGGAGAGAAAAACAAATGATTGGACGTGTTTTCAAGAAATAAAACGGACTTAGAAAGTTATTTTTAGTTCCTGGATTTATCTGTCAACTTTGTTGGTACCTGCACTGTGGAAAAAAGCAAGGAGGAAGGTCAGCGTGCCTCATAGGAGGTGTAGGCTCAGCCTCTGGGGCACAATGTGGGCAGGATGCATGTGCTGGTTTGGGGAATCGTGGCTAGATATTGCACTGAGACAAAGCAAAACACTCTGCGTCAGCTTTGTGCTTCTGAACCTAAGTTTTCACTTAGACAATATTCTCCTTTTTAAGGGGAAAAAAATAAAAGCAGAAATATTCTTAGTTTGTCAATTCTGAAAGTCCCAGTTCTCCATGGAACAAAAACCACCAATATGTTTATAGAAAATTATCCAAAGAGGAAGCAATGTTCTTTCAAGCCTTTATTCCGGTAGGAGACTTTGTTAGTTTGTGTCCAAGTGAGTAAGAGATGAGCTAAAGGTCTTTCAACCTTCAGAGAGTGTTTCTGCAACTTGCACAAAAGCACTATGGGGAAGCCTTTAGAAGTAGTAAGCAGGTTGTAGAAAAAAAAATCTGGCATCTTTGCATCCCATCATGCTCTCTATCCCTCCATAAGAAAAAAAAAAAAAGTAAAAGGAAGCCTGTCACCAGCTTTTGTCTGCATGGGCTGAAGTCTTGTAGGCTCTAATGGAGCGCCAGCACAGTGACCCAAACCCAGGGGGGCTGTTTTTCTCAGAATAAAGAGTCTTTCAGAGAGTTGTTATTTCTGTTTGAGAATATCGCACTCTGGCAATGAAATCTTCACGCGTTTGATCCGTTCTGCTGTTGGTGCGTGCAAGCGCTGTGCCACGGGTCTGTCATCACGCCCTGCTCTCCTCCAAGTGGCTGGTGGGTGACTGACCAGCTCCCAGCCCTTTCTTGGTCGGTAAAGGCAGAATTAACCTTTTCATCTACTTTACAGTGTTCTGAATCCTGGGTTGTTTGTTTCACGTTAATGAAATTCAATCTTTGCGCAACAGCAGAGGCTGCTTAAGCCTTACAATTCTTCAGCAGAGGCTGGGATTGGAAACCTGATCCCAACTAGAGTCCTGCTGTCAAGGTCCTTCAGCCTTTCCTGAATAGAAAGAAAACTGCAGGAAAAAAAAAGTAACACTTTCCTATTTTGGTTTTGACTCTTTCTTGCATAAAAGGGATTTTTTTCTCCCCCTTTCATCTTTAATATTGCAGTCCTATAAAGAGCCTTTAAGCGAACGATTGCCTCGAGGGAGCTCTGTGGAAAGGGATTCTCTTCTTAACTCTACATGGGACAATAGCTGGGAGATCTGTGCTGAATTAGTTATATTAGAGATTATTCCAGATTTTTCTAAGCTGCATATTAATTTGGTTTAGTTCTGTGTATCAAGAGTGTGTATGGATCAGGATTACTGTCAGCTTTCTTGAAGGATGCTGGCGGATGGTCTTCAGTCCAAGAGTTGGCAGTGGCACTGTGGAGGAGCGCTAATGCCACGAGACGCCTTCACTGTCATTAAAACAGCAGAAGTGGGCAGGAAGGATGTTGCCCATCCAGCTGGTAGTGCAGGGCTGTTTTCTAAACCCTGGCTTGCAGGGTTACGCCGTGTAAAGGAACATGTGAGGAAGAGACCCTGGTGTGCCGTTGGCAGCCCTTTTCCTCAGCTGTTTTGCTTGTTTGGATGCCGTCCGTGAGAGGTGTGTGATTTCCGTGGTGTCGGAGCACGTGTCCCATTGGTTTTTGTGAGAGGGGGAGAAGGACACAGTTTTTCATGGGCTCTGAGGTATTGCCCAGCTCCAGACAAGCCGACAAGGCCGGGGGATTAGCGTCCATCCTGGTGTGTTGGCACTTGCAGCTCAGATACGGGGACACAGCGGACAACGAAATTCTTTGAATAGCAGCAAGACAAAACCAAGATTGATTCTGTGTCTACACAAACAAGCAACAAGGCTCAATCTCTGCCGCATGTTTTAAAATGTAATAATGCACGAAGTTGGCTGTGACTGCCGTAATACCCGTTCTGTGCAGGAGAAAACTGGGGCCGCAAAAAGGGAAGGGGACTTGCTGGAGGTGATGCAGCGGTTCATCAGCAGAGCCTGATCTCCTAAACATGATCTGCAGCCTTAATGTCCTTTGGCCTCTTCTGACCAGAAGGAAACTGCCGAAGACGGAACATACGCTATTTCCCATTTCATTTTAAACTGTTTGTTGGACCCAGCTGCATTTTTTGCCTTACTGTTAACACTGCTCCTCCAGCAGTGCTGCGGAACACAAAACACTGTGAGGCTTGGCAACCATCTAAAATTGATAAGTAGTTTGTTGCCCAGTCCCACACTGTATCGCTATTTTTTAATTCTTGGTTTCTTTCAGTGTGAAAAGAGAGATTTGAAAGCCGGTATCGGTGTTTAATTTGTAGACTGTAAAAGCAGGAGACATTTTTAAGGTTACGTCGATACCGTGTGGAATTGTTATTCCCAGTACACTTCGTTCTTGTCTAGAAAACTCAACTGGCACAAGTCAGGCTTCTTAGCCAGCCTGTGTTTGCTTCCATATTTTCACCTAACATCTCCATTTCTTACACGATTATAGAACTTTTATGGACTTGGCTTGTACTAACTACTTTGAAAGCAGACGTCCAGATGCAAGTTACGCTGCAGACCAGGACATGTTACGCCTCTGACCAGTTTCGTCCACGTGATAACGTCGTCCTGAGTTAATCTGAGAAGCTGAGGTGCTGCAGTAAGGAAGCTGGTCTGGATCTGCCCCAATAAACTCATTTTCCTTTGCGTACTAGCTGACTACTGGTCCTCTACAAATCGAAGAGTAGGAAAAAGAAACAGATAAGCTAAGGAAAAAATGGGGTTTTTTTTGAGAACATAAAGAAAATGTTTTCAAAATAAGAAGTATATGCCATTTGCAATAAAACATCTCTGTGGTAGTTACTGTGACAGGCATTAAGACAACTTTCCACAGGAGTGTAGTTGCCCTCAGTTGTCAAATTATATGTATACTTCCATAACTTGGTGTGAATATCTAACCTTTTCTATTAGTTTTTGAGACTTCTATTGTGGAGCTGACTCTTTGCTAGTCTGGAGGAGGTGAAGACGCTTTGGAAGAGAGGCAGGAGTGGAGTTTAGGGAAGGAGGACTAACGGATTATTTTTTGCTTTGGAATCTGCTGCTTTTTTGTTCACAGGATTTTACTGTTTCTACGTAAGCTCACTGTTTCTGCTGTGCTGTTTTTTCTTTACAAGGTATTATCACCGTTTTCCTCCTTTTTGGAGAGTTTGCTTGGCACTGTTCTCACAGAATATGTCAAACCTTCCATTATTAGGTACTGTACTGGCTGGTTTTTTGTGTGATGTGTACCGGGAGCTGTTGTCTGGGTCCATGATATTGAGATGTTGGTGGTTCTTCTCCCAACCAAGAGCAACGACAAGAGGAGCTTCCTCACGACCGTTTTAAATCTTCTGAACAGACTGAATCCCAATACCCACATCTCTAAGTTCTGCTAAGATCTGTCCTTAATGATTTTTTTTTTTTATTGCTTTCAAAATGGATTTGCAAAATGCTTTTACCATCTAGTATTCCCACATTGTATGTAGGAAGGAAAAAACCCCAGCCCGTTCTGCATTTCGTACAGAGAGCTGGGGCAACGTTACCTATTTGGTGAGCTAACAAGGGAGGAATACACATCCCATAAACTACATAGTACTGAATCCTGTGTGACGGCTGGCTTGGGAGCAAGTATTTATCATCTGCATGATCTCATCTGCCTCACGCTGTAACTTCGTATTTACAGTCTAGACTAAATAACTTAATAGTTTTTATGCAGTTTGTCTTTTATAAACAGCTATGAATCATATGCCAAACGTGGAAACTTCAGTCTATAGATTATACTTTCTAATGAAGGTAGCCTAGTTTGTTTCTTGTCTGGAAATATTATAAATAAAGTAAGCAAACAGTATATGTTCATTTGCCTTTCTCCTTCCTCCTGGTAAGAAATCATCGATTTGCTACAGTTGCTTTCAATCAAGATATGAAAGTATTTTTATTTGCCTTCTGATTAAGACACCTTTCTGAGAGCTGAGTTTTTTTTCCCCTCAGTAGCTTGTCTCCTGTGACCCATTAGTAAATACAGTCCTGAGGGGCAGGGGATGTTTCATGGGTGCCAGAATTTTGGAGGAAAAGTCCTGTAATTTCTGTAAAGAGAACTAATATGCCATTTTATGATCCAGTCATAATTGCCTCTTAATGCCTTCTCCCACGGGGGATCTGATCCGCACGACCCCGACATGCCATTAGAAATGTGCTGCCCTTGGGTTTTCTATCCCATTCTCTCTCCTTTTACACATTCTAAACTACTGTGGTTTATTCTTGGCTGATGGAACCCTCTAGAAAATTTTCTTTTTTACTTTTGGTTTGTTTGTTTTCATCAGAGAAGGGGAAGAAGATACCGTTAAAGTTTTTGTAAAAACCAGACGCTTCCACCTGCTTGAGCTACTGCACAGGAATCTAACGAATTTGTTTGTTTTCATCAGAGAAGGGGAAGAAGTTACCGTTAAAGTTTTTGTAAAAACCAGATACTTCCACCTGCTTGAGCTACTGCACAGGGCTCTAACGAGTGGCTTAATATTTCGTCAGAGTTATTCTTCACTATAAACAGTGAGCTGCTGCCTAAATATTTCATTTTATTATTGACTACGTTAAGCAGGTGTTCATTCTTTCTGAACTATTTCATGGATCCCGAATTAGAGCTCTGCAATATTCATCTGCTGAGGGGGTTTTGGTCAACTCTTACTTACAGCCTTTTATGAATGATTCCTGTGCTCCTTGTGCTTATGTTTATTCAGCATCTTTGAATTTCAGTCATAGCGGCTTGGTGACAAAATCAAGCCATGGTGATAATACAGGCCGTTTTTATCTTGTTCTCCTATACAATGATTTTTTTTAGGTTTTCAGCTTTTTTTGCCCACCTCTAGGATAAACCTGAAGATGTTTGTAGAAAATGCTGATCATCGTTTTCAAATGTCTCCCAAATAATTTCTCCAAAATACGAAGCACTTAGCATTGGTAGCTATACTTAAAATTTTCTTCTTCACACTGTGTGCTGTTCTGTACAGAGAAATCCTCTTTTATTTTCACCAAAAGGTTTCTTCCTTTAACAAAGCCTTCTGGGTGCTGTTTCACCCACACAACTATTATCACGTGCAATCCTCAGCGTTTTAGAGTATCTTGTTAACATTTAAGAAGGAGGGCTGTGAGACTCTAGGTTTTTTTTTTTTAAAAAAAAAAAAAAGTCGATGTTTGATTTAAGATTTCAAATTGCATCTTGTGACCGGTTGATGATTTTACAACCAGGGAGCTGATCGTGTCTCAATATTTACCAGCACATCCGTTTGTTTAAGAGTCTCCTCGGTTTTTAACACTTTCATTGTCTTGCTGAGCTCTTTCACTTTATTGGAATCGGCAAGTTTTGAAATCTGTTTCTCTTGCACCACAGCAAACTGTCTATATTTGCTCGTTCACTGGAGTTTATTTCCCAAACTGCTCCAGAGCTGTGAATAGATTTGTGATTTTAATATGTCATTCATGTCTCCATAGTGTGGTTGACTGGAGATATCTCTTTGAAAACACTCAAAACTTCTGCGACTTCTTCCCCAGTTACTGAGTCCTTCTTTGCCAAATAGGTGAGCTCTCTGGGTTTTTCCTGGTATTGGTGGTTTTGGTGCCATCTTTCCATTCTTAATCTCCTGGAATAGGTCTGCACCACTCTGGGTGGTCCCCAGGCAGCACCTCTCTCCCAGCCTGAGACACTAAATGGGAGGAGATCAAGAAAGCCAAAAAAAAGTTCCTCCGTGAGGTTAAGACGAAGCCCTCCTGTTTACCTGAGGAATGACTGAGCTGTCCTGCACGCAGACAGTGAAACCCCGTTTGTGAATCGTCACGCGCGACGCAGAGATGAGGCTCCGTTTAAGCAGAACTTGTGAGCACCGACAGGGAAACAAAGAGGTTGTGGGCAGGAAGCACTCGAGTTCCCGTTCGGTCCCCATGTGTCACCTGATCTAGTCAAGAGGTGGCATCCCTGGTGGCAGGGAGATTGGATTAAATGATCTCTGAGGTCCCTTCCAGGCACGGCCATTCTGTGAGTTCATTGGTATCCAGTGTCTTGGAACCAACGGCCGGTCAATCGCAACGGGCAAAGGCCGTCAAAAGTACCCAGAAGGCCGAAATGAAAATATTGAGCATTAGCCAGTAATTGCTGGGGTGGAAATTAAGCACAATTGTGTTTTCAAGTGCCAGTTCAACGGGAGCGTGGCAAAAGCTCTCTCCTTAATTTTCTTTATATGAGCCTTTCTATGCCTCCTGAGGATAACTTCTATGAATGGAAAATTTGCGTTTCTTAACTCAGTGTGGTTTCCAAAGGAAAGTGTGAGCTGCTCTGCTGTGCAGCTGTGGGCTCGTCGGTCAGTTGCTGTCAGATTTCTTTGGGAAGTTGAAGCATGAAGTGCATTAAGCTTCTAGTAAAGACCAAATCTGGGTAATTGGTCTGTGGGTCCTGATTCTCTATGGGGCAGGGCTCTATGGGTCCCAGGATTCTATGGGGCAGGACCTTAGGGATTCCATGGGTCCCAAGGCTCTATGGAGCAGGATTCTATGGGGCAGGGCCCTTTGGATTCTGTGGGTCCCAGGGCTCTATGGGGCAACCCCCCAAGTAACCCCCCCATCCCTCACTATGGGGCAGGATTCTGTGGGTCCCAACTCTCTATGGGGCAGGGCTGTATGGATTCTGTGGGTCC